>NC_086228.1:27765274-28065274 GCF_036321145.2 Pelmatolapia mariae
GCCAGTGTTACTCCTGGTAGCCACAACACCAATATCCAGACTATATATTGTAGATAATAAAGAATATGCATATAAGGTGGAGTTTCTATTTACAGTGGAAATTATAAAACATCAAATGCAATCAGACCCAAAGACAGAGAGAGAGAGCCTGAAGAAATAAGGGAAAAGATGGATTAATGCATGTAATGAAGCACAAATAAAGCACCCTTTTTTAAAAGAAAATCCTTCCTCTATTCATCTCTTGCCTTACACTCTCTTTTTTCTCATTTAAGTAGGTTTTATTAGCAAAAAATAAAAGCTATCAATTCATAGCATAAGTACTGATATTGAATATTATGTGGGTTTTTTTATGTCAGGATGTGGGTTTAAAATGATGTGGGTACTGTTTTAATACTTTAAAAAATGCGTACTGAAATGTTTGAAGGTTTCACGCAATTTTGTAATTTTTTAATCAAATCTATATTTCAAAGGCTTCTAATCAAGAAATATGGAGCTGTTGTCAACAAAGGAAAGAACAAAGCCTACACCTGGATCTCAAAATTATGGAGTCAGTAAAAGAAATACATAAAAAGAGACAAGCAACTGAGACTGGTCAAATCCATGTAGGTTTTTCAGGGACTGGATCTGTTTGAAAGACAAACTTCATACTAATTATTAGTAACTTTTTCTAAGCACATTTTAAAAACACACAAAGTGCTTCACAGTTTTAATAAAATCATACATAAGTGTAAGGTAACTGTACTGCATCAATGGGTGGAAATTAAGGAAAAGTTAACCTATAAATAGGATTTTTCAGCTCTTTATAGCTTTTTTAAACAAACCACTGAGTCAGCCAATGGACTGAGGAAGGCTGTTTCAGTTTAGGAGTTACAGGAGCTACAACCTGAAAAACATGGTTGCCTGGTTTTAAAATAAAAACATGGAATCTGAAATCTAATTAGCAATGGCAGTGAAGCACTTACTGAGGTAGGAGAGCAAAGTACAGCTGTGTATCATCAGCATGGCAGTGCCTCTGTAACCTTTGATGGCCATCATCTGCTCTGCATTTACCATATTGGCCAAGGATGGTCTTATATAAAAGAAATTTTGTACACATCATAGTTTAACATATCAACACCAAACAATAAATCAGGAATGATAAATTGATATTTGCTAATTATATGTTTTACAGTATATTACATTTTTACTCCTGATTCAGACCAAACGCTGTCCAGGGTTCATCTGTAGTAAAAAGGTTGTTAGTTCACTGTCTCAGGTGTCAACATGGCCAGTGTGAAGCATTCACGGCACTTTACTCTTGAGGTGGCTTTAAAACTTTGATGAGTGAATGTAGAGGTAGGGTTGCCAACCGTCCCTTAAAAAACGGAATCGTCCGTATTTAGAAACAAAAGTACACGTCCCGTATTGAGCTAATAAGCTAATAAACTTTGTCCCGTAAAGTTCTACAAGTTATGCCTCCATCGCTTGTGTCCAGATCACACGCTGCACAGCTGTGCTGCTCCATCTTTTTCAACGACGTTTACGTGTTTGCGCGTGAGCAGTGTGAGCGGCTGCAGTGACACCCTCACGAGCGATTGATGATCAGGAGCTGGTCGTGAGGTGTTAATCGCTTCTCGTTACCCCACGTATACTACACGATGCACGATGAAGGCCAAAATCGGGCCGATCACCAAATCAGTCGCACGACTCAAAAATTCGGCTCAAAATGGGCCAAAAATCGCAGTGTGAGCCCAGCATTATGCCGGGCTCACACTGTGCGATTTTTTCAGTCGCGCGATTCAGCTCCTGCACAAACTGTACGATTGACTCGCAGGGGTTAGAAGTTCATAGGTCATGATGCAGGGTCTCACACTATACGGCCCGATGCTTTGATGCGACCTGAGTGCTCACACTGTGCGTCCATAAAATGAAGGTTATAACAGAAATTCTGTCGCTCGCTCTCCCTCTCTGTCTTTCACTCACACAGACACGCACACCACCACCATCAACTTTGCTAAATTGCTAATGAAAAACATTGATCAGGCAGCTGTGATTGAGCAGCAATGTAAATCCAGCTATTTTCACGGTTGTTGTGGTCGTGATAATTTTGTGAGACCACATCGAAAAGGCTCGGGTGAGCTTGCCATAGTTCTACAAGTTGTGCCTCCATCGCTTGTGTCCAGATCACACGCTGCACAGCCGTGCTGCGCCGTCTTTTTCGCAGACATTTGTGTTTGCGCGTGCGCAGTGCGAGAAGCTGCGGTGACACCCTCACGACGGTCGCGAGGATTTCAAACAGGTTTGAAATCCTCACGACCAAGCGATTGATGATCGGGGGCTGGTCGTGAGGTGTTAATCGCTTCTCGTTACCCCACGTATACTACACGATGCACGATGAAGGCCAAAATCGGGCCGATCACCAAATCAGTCGCACGACTCAAAAATTCGGCTCAAAATGGGCCAAAAATCGCACAGTGTGAGCCCGGCATTAGACCAGCAATGTTTGTTCCCCTCAGAGAAAGAAAAAAAAGGCTGCAAAAGTACAGGGAGGAATGGGAAAAGGAAAACACCTGGCTGGAAAAGTGCACGACAACACCTATAAAGCGCACTGCACTGTGTGCCGGCGCACTTTTTCCATAGGCATGCTTCTAATGGTGGGCACATGAAGAACATGAGGGGCGTGAAAGCTCGTGGAACCCTTAACCAATTTTTTGTCCACCAGAACACGGCAGAAGCAGATATGGTATGTAAACACTGGTTTGTTTTTTTAAACCCTCTGGTTAAGGTTAATATGGGCATGTGCAGTGAATATCAGCGCTATGTGGCCAGAAGTGTGATAATATAATTTATTTTGTGTAATAAACAACTGCAAGGCTTGATGATTACAACAAATAGATGACTAATACATAAAAGTAATACATAGATGAATAATGATGATGAGTTATGATGCGTAATCATGGGAACAAGCGGGTTTACAAACGGCAGCAGCTGATTAGCATTAGAAAAGCTGAAATAATACCTCAACTGAAGCCAGTTGTACTAAATGCACTATATGTGCACTGATACAAGAATGTTTTTCGTTCTATTTATATAATATATAAAGTTAAGCAGGACAGAGTTCTTTTAAAGAAAGATTTACTTATATTACTTATATTCTCAAAAGTTAAGCATGACAGGCTTCTGTTTAAGAAAGAGACCTGTTTTATTGTGTTAATGTTGTCATTTTGAGCTAAAACTAAATGGCTAAATGATCATTTGTTTCCCATATGGTCATATCACAAAGAATATGCATCTACTTAAATCAAATTCAAGTCAAATGGTTAAAAAAAAAATTTCACACACACAAAAAAAGAGCTACAAAATTCACCACACTGGGAAGGGTGAAGACAACTGGGTTGCCCGGCCCTGGCCACGAGGTGTCCCTTATTTATTTTTCAGGGATTTGGCAACCCTATGTAGAGGATATCCCTTATGTTGGTAAGTGCAGCTGTTTTTGCTGGCAGTGTTAGCGAATAAACTCTCATATGATGTGAAAATGCAATCAAACTGGGAAAGTATGATTTTTAGGACACTCAAGCGAGCTCAAGCCTAACGTTAGCTAGGATAGCATTAGCTTATAACCAGCTAACACAGCTTGCTCTCTTCAGAGGGTTGCTTGTGCAAACTAATGGACTTGTACCTTTCAAATGTTTTTTTCTACTCATAGTGCTTCCTTTCTTTCATTGACACACACTTTCAAATGAGTGCTTTTTTTCCAAATCTAATATTCACACACTTCCATGGATGCATCAGGGGCAACTCAGAGTTCTGCATCTTGCCCAAGGACACTTCAATATGCAGACTAACAGGAGCTTAAGATTAAACCTCTGACCTTCCAATTGGTAGTGGACCTGTTCTACACTGTAAAAAATATATTGTCGAATTTACGGTGAATTACTGGCAGCTGTGGTTGCCAGAATTTCACCGTGAAAAATAAAATTGTAAATGTAGAACACAAAACGGTATCCTATTTTGGTAACCGTAAATTTCACAGTAAATAATAATGGTTTTTTTTACAGTAAATGACTGAATTTAAACATAAATTCATGTGAAAACAACAGAAATTCCGTTAACCCGATTACAGTCTTACTTTGTTAAATATAGTGAACCTGTATAAAACAATACGGTATCATACCTAGAAAGTTGAATATTACGGTAAATTACTGGCAGCTGTGGTTGCCAGAATTTCACCGTGGAAAATACAGTGATAATGTAGAATATATAACGGTATACTTGTTGATAAATGTAAAATTCATAATAAAGAATCATAAACCTGTTCATGGTAACTGATGTAAAAGCAACAAACACTCCATTAACCTGATTACAGTCTTACTTTGTTAAATATAGTGAAACTGTATAAAACAATACGGTTTCATACCTAAAAAGTTGAATATTACAGTAAAATACTGGCAGCTGTGGTTGCCAGAATTTCACCGTGGAAAATATAGTGATAATGCAGAATACATAACGGTATACTTGTTAATAAATGTAAAATTCACAGTGAACTTTTGTACAATTATTACATTGAAATAAAAGTAAACCAGTTAAAATACATTTTAATAAGCTTGTTTACTGTCTCCTATTGACAAAGCACAGAAGAGCTGTATAATACAAAACATGCCTTTTTATTCAAAAGTTCATATTTACACGAAATTATTGGCAGCTGTTGCAGCCAGAATGTCGTCTAAAAAAATTAAGGTCCAACAAATGAGGTAATAAACATAATAGCGCTAACTGGCATAAAACTTACATTCTTTGACTTTTTGTGATAATTTGCTAGAAACATTAATAAAAACCAGAAGAGACAATGATTAAATCAAACAGTTAACATCCATCCATCCATTTGCTTCCACTTATCCTTTTTCAGGGTCGCGGCGCTGGATCC
Organism: Pelmatolapia mariae; assembly: GCF_036321145.2. Lineage (NCBI taxonomy): Eukaryota > Metazoa > Chordata > Actinopteri > Cichliformes > Cichlidae > Pelmatolapia > Pelmatolapia mariae. Next base: position 27,770,178 of record NC_086228.1, read on the forward strand.
TATCACCTAAGTCACCAGTCTGTCACAGGGCTAACACACAGGGACAGACAACCATTTGCACTCACATTTACACCTATGGGCAATTTGGATTAATCAATTAACCTATCCCCACAAACTGCATGTCTTTGGACGGTGGGAGGAAACCGGAGTACTTGGAGGGAACCCATGCAAACACGGGGAGAACATGCAAACTCCACACAGAAAGACCCCGGCCTGATGGTGGAATTGAACTCAAAACATTCTTGCTGTGCAGTAACAGTGCTAACCACTGTGCCACCGTGCTGCCCTAAACAGTTAATATTTAATAATCAAATTAATGACTAAAAAGGCACTGATCTAATTAATATCCCACCTAATACAACCAAAAACAAATAAGTATATAATAAACATTCAAACAAAATTTAAAACACTTGATACTTGCAGTGGTTGGCAAAGTTTCTTTTTATCCAGATTGATAGTAGAGGGCTTTCAAAACAGTCTCTGATGGTGTCTGAGGAACTGGAACAGGTTTTGGATTCAATGTGCTGAAGGACTTGCATGTTGTTCTTCAGATGCTCGGTGTAGATTAGCGTTCTTTCCTTGCAGTCTGAAAGCAAATACAAAGCACAATAAAGCAAACTGCTCATTTCAAAAGCAAATATACAATCTTACATCTAATAGAGCTGACACAATTGATTGTATAATGATTTACAATTGTGATGCATTGCAATGCGGAAAAAAAGCATTCTTAATCCATTCAGAAGAAACTAATCGATTATTAAATACAGTCCCAATCAAAAGTTTAAGACCACTTGAAAAATGGCAAAAAATCATCTTTTGCATGGTTGGATCTTAACAAGGTTCTAACAACTTGCAACAAGCAGAAATGGGAGTGAGACAAAACATTTAACTTACATTTCACAAACTTAAACTGGGACAGGCTGTTTTACAGCTGATCAGATGTTTAGGACCACATGCCTTTAAAAGGCCAAATATGTGCAAAACTGTGGATTCATTGTCATTTTCTGTCAGGTAGTCAGACTGTCAGGATGTTCTGATGGCAAAAGCAAAAAAACTTTCCTTTTTGAACATGGTCGGCTTGTTGAACTGCATAAGTATAGTCGCTCACAGCACGCAATCGCTGCTGAGGTGGGATGCAGTTAAGATGGTCATTTCTTAAATAATCCTGGGGATTATGGAACAAAAACGTGAAGTGGAAGACCTAAAAAATCCTCAACCTGAATTAAGGCCATTAGTGGTGCTGACTGCACCCCCATAACCATCAAATGGCATCTGAGACTGAAGGGCTTCAAAAACCAATTCTCTGATGAGAAAAAAATATAACCTTTTTTTTCTCCTGTAAAAAAAATGCAACCTTGATGGTCCTGATGGTTTCCAACCTTACTGGTATGACAAGCAGATCCCACCTGAGATGTTTTCTTCGCCCTACAGACGAGGGGGTGCCACAATGATTGGGGAGATGCTTTTTCCTTCAGTGGAACAATGAAGCTTCAGGAGGTGCAGGGGTGTCAGAAGGCTGCTGGCTATGTCCAGATGTTGCAGAGAGCATCCCTCATAACTGAGGGCCCTCGTCAAAACAACATCACTCTTTTGGACCATCCTGCATCTTTCCCTGATCTAAATCCAACTGAGAATGGACAACAGTTCCAGACAGTAGACACCCTTCATGTGGCCCTCTTCACCACTTGGAGAAATGTTCCCACTCCCCTCATGAAAACGCTTGCATGAAGTGTTCAACAAGAACAGCGGACCAATTAATTACTGAGTTCAAGTTTGGAACTTTCTGTTTTGGGGGTTTACCCATGTTTTTTGGAGGTGTGGTCCTAAACTTTTGATCAGCTGTAAAACAGCCTGTTTCAGTTTAAGCATTGTTTTTAATAAATTGCATGCTCAAAAAATGTTCTGCCTTACTCCTATTTCTTCTTGTTGCATGTTGAAGCTCTACTTGGAACCTTGTTAAGATCCAACCATGCAAAATATGATTTTTTGCCATTTTTCAAATGGTCTAAAACTTTTGATCAGGACTGTACAACCTAAAAATAACAGCAATTTGTTTTCTTCAGCCACATACATCACAGTGGACCAACAAGTGCAGTTTGTGTTCAGACAGGTTTTGAGCAATAAAAAAAGTAGCTTATATGTAACCTCCTTTATTTGTTGATGAAAACAAACAAACTGAAATGAAGTTATCATGATGCATTGGGAAAAAAATTATATTTTTTGGCGCAAAATGTCTGTAGTTTTCTAATAAAATCTCTGTTACTGAGCCTCACAGGTCCTTTTCTTCTGCTGCTGTGCATCACATGCCAGCAGTGGCTTCGCACATGCGCGATTCATTTGCAGTCTGGATGCAGTGGGGTAAAAATCTGTTCCATTATCCATTCCACCACGTCATCAATTATGATGAAGAGTTCCAGTTTTGTATTAACTGTGCTGAGAGTTTGTTTGAGGACTGATCTCACACGGCTTTGAAGAGGTATCAGAGTAAGAGTATTTAAACTTTTTAATGCTCCAATTCAGAATGGAGTAGGTGAACCATTTGTTTTTTTCACAAAAGAAATTTAAGAAACAGCACAACATCATATGACAAAATGCCATATAAATCTTGTGTCCTAATCAAAATGGCAAACCTGGCTGACAGATGTGAAAATATTTTAAACAGTTGAAAACTGACTCAAACTTTACTCCTTCTATATCTGGTGTACCTTCAGTCTTGAGGTGTTCAACAGGAGAGTTGTACATCTCTATGGTGCATTCTGCTCCACACTGATTTGGATCACCACCCTGAAAAACATATTGTGTCATTAAACAGTATCTACAGAAATGATGTGTACGACTAAAGCAGAAGCCACCAGTGCAATGTGAGCCCAAATTATCTCCAGCATGCAAAACATGGTTCCTATAACTACAGTTTTATCTATTTATTTCCACAACCTAAAGGATTAACAACTTCAAAGGAATCTTGGTATAGCAGTAGTTTGAAACATAATGGATTTTGGTAAAAAAAAGAAAGAAAAAAAAAAGTACTACTTTTGAATATCTGACCATCACTCATGTCACACAGTACATCTGATGAAGACTCAGCTGATTGCTCACCTGTTACACATATCTGGATCCCTTGACCGCCTCACAAAGCTTGGAAATACCCTCATCAGATAATCTTGTTTCGCTTTTAAGATGTGTGGTGAGCTTATTCAGAGTATATGACTAACCCAACTCATATTTTTTTTTTTAAATTTACTCTACAATGGTCAGGATGGCAGAAGCAGGTCGCAATGAAATACATAACCCCTCAGTGACTTCACTGACTTGGCACAGAAATCAAAAAGGAACATTGTCTTTAGCTGCTCCTGGTAAATTAAACTGGCGTTTGTTTCACAGTAAAGCTAGCTAAAATCTTCAACCTGCTGCATTAGCATGAACTTTCCAGAAAACTAAACAGGACAGAAGGCGAAGCCTGTAACAGAGGAACGCTTTCAAGCAACAAGAAAACTAACCGAGCGAACTATGGTTACAGCTGATATACGTTTAATGTCTAATGATATACTTACATTGAAATAGAAGGTTGTTGATTCAGTGCAGGGTGCTGCTGGCCCTCCCTTGTTCAGCGGAGTCAGTCTGGACCGTTAGAAGTGGCGCTATCTTCTTCTTCGTTGGTTTGGCGGACTACACGCTTACAAGGAGTATTGGTGCCCTCTGCTGTTGCAGTACCTCACAGTCAGACAGCTATTTCTGACAACATAGTACCCTGCTCGTCTAAGTTTTATCTATCTATCTATATTATAAAAAAAACACCCATCTCGCCCCTGTGGGCGGTTTATCCTTCAAGCTCGGGTCCTCTACCAGAGGCCTGGGAGCTTGAGGGTCCTGCGCAGTATCTTAGCTGTTCCCAGGACTGCGCTCTTCTGGACAGAGATCTCCGATGTTGTTCCCGGGATCTGCTGGAGCCACTCGCCTAGCTTGGGAGTCACCGCACCTAGTGCTCCGATTACCACGGGGACCACCGTTACCTTCACCCTCCACATCCTCTCTGAGCCCTTGGTATTTCTCCAGCTTCTCGTGTTCCTTCTTCCTGATATTGCTGTCATTCGGAACCGCTACATCGATCACTACAGCCGTCTTCTTCTGTTTGTCTACCACCACTATGTCCGGTTGGTTAGCCACCACCATTTTGTCCATCTGTATCTGGAAGTCCCACAGGATCTTAGCTCGGTCATTCTCCATCACCCTTGGGGGCATCTCCCATTTTGACCTCGGGACTTCCAGGTTATACTCGGCACAGATGTTCCTGTACACTATGCCGGCCACTTGGTTATGGCGTTCCATGTATGCCTTGCCTGCTAGCATCTTGCACCCTGCTGTTATGTGCTGGATTGTCTCTGGGGCATCTTTACACAGCCTGCACCTGGGGTCTTGCCTGGTGTGATAGACCCCAGCCTCTATGGATCTTGTACTCAGAGCTTGTTCTTGTGCTGCCATGATTAGTGCCTCTGTGCTGTCTTTCAGTCCAGCTTTGTCCAGCCACTGGTAGGATTTCTGGATATCAGCCACCTCCTCTATCTGCCGGTGGTACATACCGTGCAGGGGCCTGTCCTTCCATGATGGTTCCTCGCCTTCCTCCTCTTTCTTGGGTTTCTGCTGCCTGAGGTATTCACTGAGCACGCTGTCAGTTGGGGCCATCTTCGTGATGTATTCGTGGATGTTTCTTGTCTCATCCTGGACTGTGGTGCTGACACTCACCAGTCCTCGGCCTCCTTCCTTCCGCTTAGCGTACAGCCTCAGGGTGCTGGACTTGGGGTGAAACCCTCCATGCATGGTCAGGAGCTTTCTTGTCTTTATGTCAGTGGCTTCTATCTCCTCCTTTGGCCAGCCTATTACCCCAGCAGGGTACCTGATCACGGGCAGGGCGTAGGTGTTGATGGCCCGGATCTTGTTCTTACCGTTCAGCTGACTCCTCAGGACTTGCCTGACCCCCTGCAGGTACTTGGTGGTTGCAGCTTTCCTAGCGGCCTCTTCATGGTTCCCATTTGCCTGCGGGATCCCCAGGTACTTGTAACTGTCCTCTATGTCTGCAATGTTGCCTTCTGGTAGTTCGATCCCCTCAGTTCAATCCCCTCTCTTTGTTACCATCCGACTACACTTCTCCAGTCTGAACGACATTCCAATGTCATTGCTGTATAGCCTGGTAGTGTGGATCAGTGAATCGATGTCTCGTTCACTCTTGGCATACAGCTTGATGTCATCCATGTACAGGAGGTGGCTGACAACCGCTCCGTTTCGTAGTCGGTATCCGTAGCCAGTCTTGTTAATGATCTCACTGAGGGGGTTCAGGCCTATGCAGAACAGCAGTGGGGACAGAGCATCTCCTTGGTAGATCCCGCACTTGATGGTGACTTATGCTATGGGCTTGGAGTTGGCCTCTAGTGTTGTCTGCCACATCCCCATTGAGTTCCTGATGAAGGCTCTTAGGGTCCTGTTGATCTTGTACAATTCTAGGCATTCCAGTATCCAGCTGTGGGGCATTGAGTCATAGGCCTTCTTGTAATCAATCCAGGCTGTGCACAGGTTGGTCAGTCTGGTCTTGCAGTCTCGGCTGACTGTTCTGTCTACCAGTAGCTGGTGTTTTGCGCCTCTGGTATTCTTGCCAATCCCTTTCTGTGCCCCGCTCATGTATTGACCCATGTGCCTGTTCATCTTAGCCGATATGATGCCTGACAGGAGCTTCCATGTAGTACTGAGGCAGGTTATTGGTCGGTAGTTGGATGGGACCGGTCCCTTCTTGGGGTCCTTGGGGATCAGGACCGTCCGACCTTCGGTTAACTAGCAGCTGGTCCATTTGTGCAGTCAGCTTCTTCAGCCAGTAGGCGTGAACCATGTCGGGCCCTGGTGCTGTCCAACTCTTCATACTGGAGACCCTTTCTTGGATGTCTGCCACTGTGATGGTTACTGGACCCTGTTCAGGGAGGTCGCTATGGTCTGCCCTCAGATCCACTAGCCACTGAGCATTGCCGTTATGGGTTGCATCCTTCTCCCATATGCTCTTCCAGTATTGCTCCGTCTCCAGCCTTGGTGTCTCTTATTGTTCCCTTGCCACTGAGAGTACACCTTTGCTGGTTCTGTGGAGAACAGCTGGTTTATTCTCCTGCCTTCTATCTCTCTGGTGTACCTCCTCAAGCGGCTGGTCAAGGCTGTGAGTCTTTGCTTGGCAGTTTCCAAGGTATGGACAGCTTGCTGTATTTCTTATGCACCTTCTTTGTCGCGCCTTTCTGCAACTCCGTTAGTTGGCTAACCTCCCTTCGTGCTACTTTGATCTTGCCCTCTAGCCTCCTTCTCCATGGAGGGTACTGCCCCTTGTGGCTGTTCAACTTGTAGCCAAGCATCTCACTGCTGCCGTATTGTAGATTAGCTTGTTAGTGTCGGTAATCGTGGTTGTAGGTATCATCCGTAGTGCTGCATTAACATCATCTAGCAGACCTATCTTTCAGGTCAGTTCCTCTCGCACTCAACGATCCTTCTCCTATCGCACTTGGGGCTATGTACCCAATCTCGGGTGGGGGTGATGATATCTCCCCCCTGGCCTGGCGTCCTGACTCCTCCTTGCCATAGCATTTATGTTGTACCTCGTCAAGAGCAGTCCCTTCTTTTGAATGTTGGAACACTGAGCTACTAGTTGTTTCGCCGTCATTGTGGATGTTGGGTATCGAAGAATCCATAGGTCCCTCATCCTATTCATGTAACCCCTTCCGCCAGGGTTACTTGCATAGTAGCATTCCAACAACGCCCTGTTTTCGTCTCTTGCCCACCAATGCCTTCTTGTTCCAGTAGCCCACTTGTCGTCAGGGTGCCCTGGTTCCTCAACACCTGACGCGGACCTTGTTGATCCGGGCGACGTCCGAGCCAGCATGCCTTCATATTTATCTGTCTCGCTCATGTCTGCGGTAGGCTCGCTTAGCATAGGGGGTCTAGCCTTAGGACCCTCTGTATCCAGTAAGGGTCCTAAGGCTAGACCCCCTATATATATATATATATATATATAGATAGATAGAGAGAGAGAGAGAGAGAGAGAGAGAGAGAGAGGTGACGGTTTAGTCTCCCAAACGTGCATGGACTTTAAGGAAACTGATTGTTACAGCTTTTATAATATATTCGTTGACTGCTCTTGACTTGAACTACACCAATTTATTAACATTATTTCATTATTTTTTTGTATTTCATTTTGATCGATTAATTTTAATTTCAGCAGGTTGTATCACACTCAAACAGATTGAACACGGACTGAACAGTGGTAAATCCATGATTTAAACCTCCCTATACCACAAAATATTTTTTTTTCATTGTAAATAGCTGTGTTATACTTGGTGAGACTATAGAACTTGAAGAAATATACATTTTTTTATTATTAGTAATTGTTTGTATGTACTGTTAACATATACTGTTTTATCAACCAGTCTGAGCTTGTTAATATTAAAAACATTTCACTGTAATTTTCACAATAATTCTAACAATGTTTTGACATTTTGTTAAAATTAAAAGTACGGTATGATTTAGGTAATTAATATACAGTTGTAAATCGTAAATTCAAATGAAAAAAGCAGGAAAGATTGTCATTCATACAGAGTTATTATGTAAATTGTAGGGTGATTAATTGTAAATAATGTTACAGATTTTTCCTGTTGTTTTCAAAGACAATGTGCCATATTACAGTACATTAATATATTTTCAACATATTAGCAGTGTAAAAATAAAAGCAAATAACCGTTTTTCAATTTACAGAAATGTAATGTCCATATTACAATCAATTACTCTTTTTGATTTAATGGTAATTTACCGTTGCCATTTTATGGTTATTAACTGTAATTTTTATGTACATTTCTTACAGTGTACCTTCTACTTTAAGTCATCTGCTGACAAAAAGTAAATGCAACAATATTGGAGCTAAAAATGCACATTCTCTTATGTCAAGAGATGAGGTTTCAGTTGAGGAGGAGGGTGAGGTGTAGATGAGGTTGGAGAAAGCAGTGGTTGAGGACGCAGATGAAAAAGAGGAAGAGAAAGAAATGAAAAGAAAGTCATGTTGAAAATATAAATATACAGAACTTAAATGGCCATATGTAGTTTGAATGAACTTTATTTGATCTTTGAATTAAAATCAACTTAGCTGATACCTTTTTTCTTTTTAGCTGAATTTATGTTTGGCCTTTTTTGAGAATTTTCAGGTCTAAATCTAAAACATGAATATGGAACTATTCATGGACTTATATTTATCAGTAATGCCACTTTGCTTTTAGTGTTTGACTAAACTATGTGTTAGGTGTCGCTGCTGTTGTGAATCTGATAGTGGGGTTTACTGACCACCTCTCACAAATGCTCTCTCTTGCAGATCATTTTACTAAAACAGTTACTGATGCTGAGACCTAACAGAAGACACCACTAGGAATAATGTAATCTCATCATAATAACAATATTACAAGTTGCTTTTGTGTGATTTACAGACCTCTTAAATTCTAAACAGCTAAGTCCCACAGTGGTGTCAAATATGGAAATAAACATTTTGCAGCAATATACACCACCTCACCCACTATGTGATAAATATAAAATGTGGGATTTTTTTTTTTCTTTCACAAATACTTATCAGGTATGCTGCCAAATGTAGGTCTATATATGAGAAATTAAAATGTCAATACAGCTCTCACTGGGCATGAAATGTGTGTGTAACAGACAATATGCTTGTGCAGCCCCACGAAATAAGTCAAAGTCAAATGTATAAAAATTATACTGACTTCACAAAAAAGTGCATTTTTCATAGATATATGTTGAATATTTCATATTTCTTAATAGTTCAACACATTAGTGCAATATGTATGTAATAGGCACTTAATACATGGTAATGCTGCATTAATAGTCAAAGAAACTCCCTAAATATAATATCTCATTTCTTTTAATAGATGCTATAAGGAAGAAAGGTAACTATCTACTACTATTGATTCTGAACACTGAAGTCAAACTAGGGAAAAGTGTAATGGGCATTTGGTGTTGGCTGTGAACTTCACTCTAGCCAGAATACATATGCTTACAAGTAGCCACACACTTTAGAGGACAGGGAGACTGGTTATCCTCGCCAAACAGTGGAATAGCCCTATAATTTGAGTAGTAAAAGTATAAACAAACACACACACACACACACACACACACACACACACACACACACACACACGTACTAAAGCTGCACAAGCCAGATAGCCTTATTTGATGTGACATGTGATTCCAAACACAGCAAGGGTGGAGAGAGTGATAAATACAGAGTAAGAGTGAAAGATAAATTTAAAAAGAGAAGAAGCAGCTTCCCATCCTGCCCTCACCTATTCCTCTGGCTAAAATATATCTTCAGTGCACAATAACGCAGAGCTATGATCATAGCCCATTATGCAAATTAAGGAGCTCTTTAAGGTAACTTACTATGAATAATTGATGGTATGTCTGTGCATATTCTCAATAATGACTTAACTTTGTTAAACCAAACTGATTTTTGATGATGTGCTGTATCAGGGTATGGAAAAGCTGCTGGCAAGTTCTATTTAATTCAATAACGCTTACAAGGGCAATGCAGTGAACTGTCAGTGGATTTCTGGATTCTGTGGGACGGTTATGTGCTTGCAGCTGGTACATAACTGTCAATGCACACGTTTCATGGTTACACAGTGCTTAATAAATTGATTAGATCACCTGTCAGAATTTATTTGTTTATATTATTCAAATTTGTCAAAAACTTTAAAACTAATATAGTTGTTTATCAGGCAAATAAATTGAATTTATGCTTTTAATCCCAAATTTGAAAAAAACAAATTAACATTCAACCAATAAAACTACTTTGCTGTTCAGGAATGCAGGTAAATAACTGTAATTAGCATCTGAATAAAAAATAACAACGTTCTTTACTATTTTTTCAGCTGTTTTGTAAAACAGTGAATTTGAAAATTCATGGATAACAAAAATAGTTATATTTCAGTATTAAAAATCTTGTGTGTGTTTGTGTATGTTGGAACGTAAAAAAAATTATTATTGATAATTACCAATATTATTAAATCAGGGCAGCTGTGCCGTGAACTTTACGTTGGGTGGTTGTCTAAAAATATTGTTTAGCACCGTGTTAAACACTGTGTATTCCAGATCCTTTGCCATGGATAATAGATTTAAGTATGGTTAAACTGATGCAACATAAGCTGAGAAAACCTGAAATTTAATACCAAATGTAAAGATATAAACTTTCATTAGCGTGGTCAAAGATCATTAGAGTTTTTAATGAGCTCCCATCAGAACCAGAGACAGTAAGACAGTTTATATGTTTAAAGTAAAAGCTAAAAAAGGTATACAAAGTAAAAGTATAGTACAAGCAAAAGATCAGTTAAGAGCAAAATTGTCATCTAACACAAAACTGCTGCAATGGTTGTACAGTTTGACTTACTATTCCTAACTTAGCTGTCACAACACTAGAGTGGTTATTATGATATTAAAAGGGTTTAAGTCTGTGGAAGAACCTCATTAATATTTACATATGCTCTTTTCAAAAGCATTAACTCTTCCCATGTCACCCTGATGTCACTTAAACCCTTTAAGGTGATTTAAAGAACATAAAACTGTCTTTTGTGATCTCATCATCTTTTTATTGCTCCTCCCTGTTTCCTCTCTCACAACTAATTGGTAAAAGAGTTATGTGTGTATATTTCATCCCATTGTCTACAAAGCCTGGGCAATTGTTAATTAGATTTAGAAGACCATCAAAATGAATAATGCAATTGCTGCATCGCATTGTTAAAAAAAATCCAAATATAAGACACAGAAACACATTTGCAGTTAGAAGCATTCAGGGTCTTTCTTGCTATCTTTGGTGTAAATTTTATGGAAATGAATGCACCGAGACTGTACCTGACAGAGGGAAGTGTGTAAAATTATATTAATTAAGTATTAGAGTAATTGCACAAACCTAGTCCTGGTATATAGAGGCCAGGCAGGAATAAATAACAGATGCCAGTCAGGATTCTTTTTTTTAATTTAATGTGTCACTTAGGCTTGAATAAAATAAATTAGAGTAAAAATGCTCTTTATCACTATATAATTAATAAAAACACTATTTAAAGCACTTTGTCAACTTTCCAAAGCTAAGTGAAACTCATTTGACAACGAGAGCTGGTACTAAGACTGTCATGAATTTATGGAACACTAAGTCTACCCTGCGTTTGCACAGTCGCAAGACTTCAACCACTGAGTTGTGCCACTGATTTGTATAAGCCAGATGGCCCAGGTGACATCCTTCCGGCGTTTGTGCTGGTTACATGCATCCGCTGCATTCTGATAACAGCTGCTGCATCAGCTGGACAGAGTGTCCTGGGATACTGTGGAGAATATTGCAGTCCTCTGTATCCATTAGGTGATAGACTTGTGGAGGCCATTCGGGAGTAGCTCATTTGCTGTCTTCATGGTACAGTTAATAGGTAGATTTGATTTGCAGATGCGAAAGCATGGATTTTGTAAGACAGATGACTGGATTTCACAGTGTCTGGCTTGCACAGCTGCAGAGATACCGGATTAAAAGATGATCTCTTCAAAAGGACATTTCGTTAACCTTAGAAATTCTATGGTTTTGCAGCTTATCACAACACTGAAGAAGCAGACTTAGACCATACAAAATAATGGTAAATGGCCTGTATTTGTATAGCGCTTTACTTAGATTGCCCCGTGGATAATAATAATATATAATTCATTATATGTGTATAATTTAAATAATACAGTTGCAATACAAAAAAGTCTAACTTTATAAGCTCTGTTTTACTTGTTTGTGTCTCTTTCATTGTGGCAGAACAAGGGAGACAAAAAACTGTGAAAATGTGTGGGTGTTGCTGTGTTGGAAGTTTAATGATTGGTGGTTCGCATTGCCTTAGAGGTAGATGATTATGATACACACACACACGCGCGCACACGCACACGCACGCACACACACACACACACACACACACACACACACACACACACACACACACACACACACACACACACTCCTTAGCTTAAGGAGGCCACTTGGGAGACATTACAGTGAGCTATAACTCCCACTAAGTAGGTTACGTACTCCACAACACAATACAAATTAGGTCTCTGACAAGTGATGTAATCTTATGGTTTGTGTTCAAATATAAACACTGTAGTTAGACTTTGTAGAGCAACCGATATATCACTGCTGGGCAAAAACATAGAACTTAATATAATCTGCAAGTTCAATTCAGCAGTAAAATAGTTTGGGCCCTTAAAATGGTTTAGATCGTTAAATTGTGGAAAGTTGTCTACATATGGGAATGAAAAGTAGTAAGTACATTACATTTTTTTTCCAAACTCCATACAAGTGAACTCCTTTCTGCCACCAAACGAGTCACCACCTGCTTGCTATTAGAAAGAATGTAGGCTCATGGCATTTTCGCATTTGGCCTCATTCTTCAGACCCAGAGGCTTTTGCTGATGCACATCTGTGACAGCAGGAAGTGCGAAAGCATAAAATAATGGAGCGGGACATCGAGTAATAATTTAACACCAAACAAAAAATTGTGTTTCTTTTGGAGTGGCATATGTGTTTCCTTGCAGTATTTATTCATTTTCTTCAGCAGTGTACCGTGTTTACTGAAGCCAAAGTCTGCCCAAGCCATTTCTTTTTCTTTTTTGTGTAGCACAAGATCCCGATCTGTGACACTGAGCTGTCCCTATTGTCCCTTATAGTTCAATTGTATTGGTTAAAAATCACTAGCTGATATCTAGGAGCACTCATGCCAGCCACATTTGTGTGTGCATGTGGACATAACGAGGATCACCAGCACAGAGTAACACAGGCTGGCTGTTTACTGGGAGATAAACCTTTGATTCATTAAAGCAACTCCAGAACAGGGGCTGACTGCCTGTGTGAAATCATTAATTTATGTTAACAGTGTGGTGCTCTTACCAGTATGCACAAACACACACAAACTCAATATGGACAAAAGTACTGAGCCACATCTCTTAATCACACAGCCAATTCCCTGAGCATTTTTTTTGGTGGAGTCCGGTACTCTCACGGTGGATGAGATTGTTCTGCTCGTACACTACACAGACAAAAGCAGCCACAATGCTTAATCTCTGAATTCAGGTGTCTTCAGTCATCCCATTGCCAAGGGTGTATACAATCAAGCACCAAGCCAGGCAATCTGCTTTTGCAAACATTTGTGAAAGAATGAGCTCACTGAATTTGAGTGTGGCTCTAGGATGCTACCACTGCAAAAATTCAGTTTGGTAAATGTCTTTTCTCCTAGATATTTCCCAATCAGCTGTAAATGATATTACTGCAAAGTATAATATAGTGTTAATTTCACTGTATATAACACAAAGGAACTCTAAGTCAAAGTGAAACAGATAAATGACAGTCTGCAGTCCAAATACAAGACACACTGTATTTCAGAGTTGTGAAGGTGCATTGTTATTTCCTCTTTAGTCTATAAGAGAGCTTTAATTAAGATTTGGTTTAAGGTCAAAAAAATTTGGAAGGGGAGCACTGTTAAAGAGAAAAACAGAGGACTTACAATGTCAGAATACTATACTAGTTTTCTTGCTGAAAATATGAAGACTGAGTAAGAAAATTAAATCCATTTTTGGGATGACTGGACAAAGTGTGGAGAAAGAATCTAAAGTGACAGAAAGATGAGCAAGGGTAAAAAAAAACAGATAATGAGAACAAAACAAAGTGGAAGAGTAGGGATATCTTAGCAACTGGCAGGCAGCTGCTTCAAAACAATGGCACAAAATAATGAGGGTAGACAGATAAATAATATAATATCTCATCTCTCAAGTTAATTAACCAAAAAGTTGTAACAAGATTACTTCACTGCCAACAGACATGAGTCTGACTGAAACTTGTACAGTTCAGAAAATAATGAGAATGAAGTGAGAGAAGAGTTCTCCAAACTGCTAAACTGTTGACCTTTACCTTTCTCTTATGTATCAGCTATACCTCTTCTGATTAAATATTTCCATGTTTTATTCCTGTTTAAATAATTATTATGGTTCTAAAATAAGGCAAATACATTGTGGTACACAAAACGTGTATATACATGTTTTAAGCCCATTGCGTTTACATATAATGAAGTGTGCCTACTTAAACACTTGCTATTGCCATATCAATTTTGGAATCAGTCACACAAACTTGATTTGGCTCAAGAGAAAAGCTCACATGAGGACTAATATTAAGATGTTAACTGTAGAGTATATGTGTGAGGTGAGCTCTAATAGCTAGAAGACAGCTGTGCTGCTGAGGTGGTTTGACACAACTGTTAACAGTCTCAGCTTTCTGCTCCAGTTTTCACACACTGCTCTCACAGATAACCTCTCCATGGTGTGAAAACAAAGATGTAGCTGCCTTTTTCCCTTTTCACTCTGAAAGTGTTCAGCTTCCTCTGAGCATTTCAATTTTATTGTCACTCTCTCGTCTCTGTTGGTATACCATCACATTAGATCAGGCTATAGACTAGAGTGACAATTATAAGCTGTCAACTGCCCACCTGTTACCCCAGAGCGTGATATGTGCTGATAAGAGAAAGAGCGTGAAGGAGAAAATAAGTTGATGTACGTTTGTTCCGATGTATCTGTCTATAGAGCTTTTTCAAGCAGATTAAAGAAAAGCAGATTGTGACACAGGACCCACATACAGACACTTCTGGGTTGTGCTTATAATTGTGCTTTATTCAAAACAATGTCTCTTCTCCTGCGGTTTCTGGCACCAGCCTCGGACGCAGCCACTCCGTCACTCCTAGTGTGTGTGTCCGCTCCTTCTCACTGCCAAAGACATAAGACAGGTCTCCCTCATTAAACAGTCCTGTGCACCTGTTCCCTCCCCGCCTCCGCGCCGCCCTGTGAGCTCACTGCGTCACCCCTCCTCTGCAGCAGGCCAAAGACCACGCCCCCGCCACACAGATATAAGACTATTCCAGGCCATGATCAATGTCAGTTTAAACTCCTTACAATGATTTTTCCATCTTATTTAAAAAGGAGCAGAAAAGAAATAGGATTTTTTTTTAATGCGTAGGCTTTTCTGGAAGTCAGAGAAATAAATCTGCAACAAATGCTGAGATCAGCCTAAATCCTACCACCCTATGTTTACTTTCCTTTGGGAACCCATTAACACATTTTTTTTATTGATGTAACTTACAATACTTTTGATAAACAACCTCAGAAGTTGTAGAAATCAAATGCTGAATCAGCTCCATAAATCTTTATTTTTTCAAAATTCTATTAGTCCTTTGTTTTTACAGTAACAGAGAAAAGCTATGAATACTTGATATGTGCTGATTACTATAATTGTTGGATATAAAGTAATATAATGAAGAAAATAAAGTTTTGCTACATATACAAACACTGCTACAAAAAAGTTGGGATCATGTCAAGTGTCAAGTTTCAAGTGGCTTTATTGTCATTCCAACTATGTGCAGTGGTACAATACACAGTGAAACGAGACAACGTTCCTCCAAGACCATGGTGCTACATATAACAGACAATCAACACAGGACTACATAAAGTGCAAAAACTGCAAAAACAACACCAGACAGAACAGAACTATACAGACACAAGACAATGCAGACACAACAGTGAAACAGAAAAGTGCAACAATGACAGTGGGTTGTGCAAAAGACTGAGCATTGTGCAAAAGGTAACTTGGTGTATGAGTGTGCATGGGTGTGTGTGTATGAGATTGTGTAGATAAGTGCTTGTGCATGTGCAGGTGGAAAATGTAACTCAAAACAGAATGCACTGATTTGCAAATCCCATAAATGGTAAATGGTAAATGGCCTGTATTTGTATAGAGCCATATTTTATTCACAATAGAGTGTAGATAGCAATCACATTTTCAAACAGGGCCATGTAGGTTTGGATTTTCTCCTCCTTAATAATAAACACCTTCATTTAGAAACTTCATTTTGTGTTTATTGTGTTATCAGACTTTTGTCTAATATTTACATTTGTTTGATGATCTGAAACATTTAAGTGTGACAAACACAAAAATGGAAATCAGGTAGGGGGCAAACATCGGTATATGTTTAAAATACATATGCAATATATTCAGTTTTAGAATTTTTTATTAAAAAATAAAAACTAGGCTCAAAGTGTTAATGCTAGCTTATTTTAATAAACAACATTGTCATAAGCAAAACTAAGGTGGCACTAGGAGTAGCAAGAGATTATTTTAGGGTGGCACATGCCACCTCATGCCACCACAGTAGATCTGCCCCTGCCAAGGACTTTTGATGATTATGTACTATATGATGTGCTATAGATATTTGAGATATTTAGATGAGATATTTAAAGTCTTCACAATTTTAAGTTGAGGAACATTATTTTGAAAACTTTTCCTCTATTTGTAGACACAGTTTTTGCAGACTAGTGAACTCCTGAGAAACTCTGTCTCCAAGATGCTCTTTTTGTACCCAGTCACTTTTACCAGTTAACCTAATTAGTTGCAAAATGTTCCTCCACATTTTTCCTTTTAGTACCATTTACTTTTCAGCTTTTTGTTGTCCCATTCCAACATTCTTGACATGCTGCATCTAACAAATTCAAAACAACAGAATAGTTTTTGGGACTTTTACTTTCAGACTTTCACTAAAAGCAGAAAAATGAGGAGGATTCAGAGCACAACTTTATCAGATTTTTACAAGACACTCCTACAAAATATCCTAAAAATAATATGAATGAGTGTTCAACACATACTGATCCTCTTCATCAGAATTCCCTACAAAGTTAAGATTTGCAGCTTCTTATTTCAACTTGTTGAAATGCAGTCATGGCTTGGGGCTACTGTCTTTGGCATCCTGCTAGAACCCCTTGCTATGAAGGGCATCTCTGAAGAAATGCTATGGGCACGGTTTGTTTGCTTTTCAACTGATGGTATTTAACGGGCCCATACAGAGGATCCATCCACACTCCTGTGTGAAAGATCAACCCTAACCTGACTATCATTTACTGCATCAATCACAAGTTAGAACCCGTGGTTAATGATGGCGCAGAACACAGAGCTTAGTCATTTTCACATATTCTTTGACTCTCACACTGTGAAGTCTGCTGTTGAGCTCTATCAGTGGAGCAGTGGTTTTCTCCTTCACTGTGCAGAAATTTGAACAGATGTGAGAAAAATAGGGTGAAATGCCTCAGATGACCCTTGACAGGAAAGCAGTAAAAAAAATCAGTAATCAAAGCAGACTATTTTCTGAGGAATTCACTGCAGTTGGACATTTATTTGAGTTTCTGTGGAGTTTTGAATGGAAGTCTAGTCTAGTTTTTTTGTTTCCTGTTCTCATGTTGTCCTACCATGGAAGCACAGCATGAGTAGAGGTCTCTTTTTTTCTTCTTGTACTTTCCCATTGTAATGTACATTTCAGTGTTTTTCTGTAACGCTACCGATCTCCGACTTGTATCCCCATGTAATGTCTGTGTTGTGTGTGTAAGGTGGGGGGGGTCCCATTTCACTGCAGGGCAACCTGCATGTGGCGAATAAAGCTTTGATTGATTGATTGATTGATTGATTGATTGATTGATTGATTGATTGATTGATTGATTACTTTCCTGCTGCTAGTGTTAGTGTTGTGATTTGCATTAAGCCTGCATTCGTATTTTGATATCTGTTTCCTCGCTGTCTTGTTGTCAAGTGTTTTGTATTCAGGTTGCCATTACTGTTTCCTGTTTTACTCTGAAGGTTTACTTTCTTTTATGTCCTGCTTTAGACTTGCCTCCTTTCTGTCTTCTCTGATTATTCCCAGTAGTTTTAATCGGGTTCACCTGTGTAGCCCTCTCTCCTGTTTCCCATCAGTAATCAACTGGTTGTGTATAAATAGTCCAGTCCTCCCTGTTAGAGTGTCTAATGTTTTTCCTTCTGTCTTCTTCATGGGTTATTATTTACCTGCGTTTTTTTTTCTCATTGACTTCCATCAACTTTGCAGTAGAGCTTGCCTTTTAAATTACTATGCTTCCTGATCTACATTTGAATTTGTATTCAATCAACACTATGACACAAAATTATTCTTTTAATTCTACAGCAACAGCACTACTAAATAAAAAGGAATATATGGGTTCATTGTGGTGCATACATTATTTTTCCATTTGACAAATAAAAAAATCACAGCCCTCTTTTTAAAAAAAAAAAAAACATCCTATATGTAATATATAATATACATATTGGAATTATTTTATACAAACCTAATGACAAACTAACCAAAATATTATAGATGATCAGTAAGTACTACAATTTTTATTAATTTTGTTCAATATTTGAATAACTACTTAGAAAATCTACACAACTATCAATTTTCACTCTGTTGGTATTTATTGCAAAAACATGCAAACAGGGCATTCTTCATCAACAGACCAGTTTGTTTGCTACAAGGATGAAAAGTAAATGAAAACTAGAAAAATAAAAAACTTTGGAAATAAAAACCCTAAACACACATTGTACTTGATCCCCCCCCTCCCGTATAACTTATACCCATTTACTACAGTTTTTGTAACATGATATAACTTCTAGAGTCTTCGGCACAAGAGTATGATGCTTACAGCTACTCTCACTCTGAAAAAAAAAATGAACAGTTTAGTAAGTTATTATCTCTGTGCCTCAGGACCTACTAACTAGCTGGAGGCTGCTGATGGCCTTCTTCGAGCCTGCAGCTGTCCCGTGTTGCCTGCCTCACTCACAGCTACAAGCTAAATTCCCAATTGGAAGTTGCAATAAATTTGTCCTGTCCTGCTCTTGGGTCTGTCTCCACTGAGTTTTTAACAGTTTGAGGCTACAGATTCGAAAAAGCCCCCATTTTTTAATTACAAAAATGGCTATTGTTTCCATATTCAGATCTAGTAAAATATGACTTGTTTTATAAACATGTATCCAAAGCCAGAAAGCAGAGAGGTAAAATGAATCCAAATTCCTTAAAACAGGAATACCAGAAGATTCATCATCTATCTACCTTTTAACAGCTATCCATTTCCTCCCGACCAGCTCTGCTGGTCTCACCGTCAATCAAAGGCAAAACATCTTGAGACGCTAATGAATCCTGCCGGGATGGAATTTTCCCAAAGGGGATTTGCAGGGAAAAATTGCTCTACCAAGCAGAGCTTAAGAGACCTCCGGCAAGAAATGGAGGTGTCATGTGTGGTCGTTACTATAGGAACTGCTACTCAGCAAAATTATTTTTGTGATGTTGTGCAGAAGCTTCCTTCTTTCAGACATGAGCAGAAATTTCACACAAAGAAAGTCTTTTTATATCATCACATTCTTCCTTATTAGATTTTCATGCATGCATCTTTGCTACCCTACAGCACCCTGACATTAATTACAACAGATATGGAAAGCACAATAATATGTTATCTCCATATTCATTGCTTATATGGTGATAACATATTATTTAGTCTCCTGCTATGTTAGAAATGTGAGTTAACTGATGCTAAATAATTAGTTCAAATTTGTCTTATGAGTTTTTGAATTTTAAGAAGATCTGACTTAACTGAAGAAATAAGTTCAATATGTTAAATCAATAAAATTTAAAAAAATGCATTAAGATTTTAGTCATGCAGACAACCGTCTGGGTTTGTTTCCTTTGGCGTTGAAACCCGAAGCGTCAACTTTTAACTCAGTCAGTATAAAGACCACATGTGAGGTTTATTCCAAAGGCCAGGAAGGATTCAGTTTATGAACTATCATGAATTTAGTGACTTTATCATTGTGTGAAGGCACAGACATGCCAAACACTAATTTACCATGTATTAAAGTGACATAAAAGGCTTATAATATGAATGACTGTTTCACTCTACAAAAAAAAAAGCTCAAGAAATTTTTTTTTTGTACTATACCAGCATACCAGTGCTCTGACTTAGTACATCAGTGCACTGTGAAAAAAAAAATTAAGCAGACATCAAGCGAAGATGAAGTGGTCCTGATGGTTTTATATAAGTAAATGAAAAAAACAAAGATTCTGGGTTCATCCAATTCTTAAGTGTAGACAGCAACAGGGAGAATTTCATGGTTTGATCCTGTATTGCGGCTGCTTTCATACATATTTCAGGCTGTCAGTGGGGCAGTTTGAGCTCTTGTTGGCAGAGTTGGGACCACATCTGAGGAGGGAGAATAACAATTTCAGTTAGCCGATTGTCCCAGACCAGCATCTAGTTGTCTGTCTTAAGTAAAATATTATTATTTTAATATTTGTATATTCGGTAACAGTGCATGTTTTGAGCTACGCGTCCACTTGTTGGCCTGACTGGACAGATCTGTTTAATAAGATAATTTAAAAAAAATCAAGCTTGATTCTGAAAAAAAAAAAAATGCTGCAAATTCATTCAGCGAAATTACGCGGGTGTGGTAAACAGCTGCATTAATAATAAATAAGTCCCAAAAATATTTTTGATGTGCAAAATATTCACACAGATTTTACGAGTCCAGTGTTTAAAGACCTTTAGTCTGACGCAAGCTACATTAGACATGTCTGAGTCTGAAAACATGGATTGTTTAGCTTTGATTTATTCTTAAAAATATTATTTGTAAATCAGTTGTCTGTAAGGTAATCCAAAATATATGGATGCAAACTTTTCCCTTGTCTACAGAGCAGTAGCTGCAGAATTTGTCTGTTTCTATCTACACTGGAGCCATTCAGGCAGAAGACTAAACAGCTTGCATTGTGGAGGTGCTCAAAACACAATCAATGTAGTTACGCACTCAAAGTGCAGAAAAATATTCTTGAAGCATAAAAATGTGTTCCAGGTCACATTTATACAGTGTACACACAGCATTACTATTCAGTGCACACACACACGCGCTTTCTGACAGTGCAACACAAGTCACTTTATAAAGCAACGTTTGAACAAAGAGGAAAGGACTGCATGAAGCCATTTTTCCTACCAATTTATTAGATAAACAGCAGTCCACCCTCTCGCATGGTTTTCTTTTCACATTTTTCAGGCTTTCTTTTCTTTCCTCATCATACGGCATACCTCAGCTCTTTGTTTCTTTGGCTCTGCCCATCCATTATCTTCTATGCAGTGGTAAAGCATATGACACTGAAATATATGCAGCCCAAAAATTAAACACTACTGAAAGTAGGTTTTAGTGAATGTATGGTGCTTTGTGTGCAACAAATAATCAACATGGTGAGGTAAAAGGCGTAAAACTAATCATGTGGAAGCAGGATAGTTTCTCTTTTTACAACAATATCTTATTACCATTTGTATCTCAGTCACACTGCACTGCAGATATTAATGACATCAGTACAATCTGAGGTTTCTCTGCAGTTAAATGAAAACAGAAGAACTGAAAAGATAGGTAAAATCAATCTCCCTCTCAGCTGTATCTATCCTATTCTGGCTCAGCAGGCACAAACAGCGGACCTGATATTTTAACTGCATAATTATAGATGTAAACTCAGTAGCCTCAACCTTTGGTCTCTGAAAAGAATGAAATATAGTGCACTGAATAACTGAGAGTGAAAGATTTAGTTGCTTGCAGTTAGGTTAACATGCATGCAAACAAAGTCTGACTAAAGAACTCATTAGATCAGATAAATACCTACAATGTCTTCACTAAACAAGTACATGGCAAATACCAGTATATGTTCATTATCTTCCATTTATCCAATTCAGAGCTATGGTAGCCTATCCCAAATGCCACAGAGCGAAAGGCAGGGTACACCCCAGACAGGTCAACAGTCCTTCACCAGTCTATTGTGGAGATAATACAGAGTGACAGACACTGACCTCTATTGCCTGTTTAGAATAACCAGTTAACCTATGCATGTCTTTTTTTTTTTCTTTTTTTTTTAAACCTGTCCCGTTTGGTTCTTTTGCCATCAGAATTATTGTCTAAAGGCGAAGAAAGATGCCCAACGGATTTACTTTACCAAATGGACCATCCCAGCCTTGCCGTAATGGTCCATTTGATTTACCTTTTATTGTTTATTTTATTTTATTTTTTTTTTTACTTGCTAGATACGGGACAGGGGAAAAGAAAAGGGAGAAAGAAAGAGGGGGGGAAAAAACAAAACAAACAAAAAAAAAACAGCGGAGAAGAGGGACGGGGATAAAGGGCAAAAAACAAAAACCAACAAAATAAGCAGACAAAAAATACATATATCGATCACCTGGATCACCTGTTGAGAAAGAAAAAAGAAAACAAGCAGAAGAAAACGAGAGTAATAGAATAAACAACATCACAATGATATATGGGAATATAACACTACATACTTAACATTAAACATTATTGTGCAGCACGTAAGATCGACAGCGCACAGTGTGCTTTGAGGTAGGAGCCAAAAAGGGTGTAGTTTGTGTGTGTGATCACCTGTGTGTACACCTGTGAGCATGAGCGCGCTTGTATTTAAAAGGTTCCTTAATGTAATGATCTGCTAGAGGGTGTGGGGGGCCACAGTCCCATCCTCCAGGGCATGAAGCAGGTATGGAGGAGATCAAAACTCCAGACATCCAGAGGCCCCCAGAACACAAGAGACCAAGGAAGACCAACAGAGGGGCAGCCGCGCCACTGTCCCAGAAAGAGCTGAGGAGAGTCCCAGATGAGGGATCACTCAGCAGCCGCGGAGCAGAAGCCAGGGGGGGTTGCAGTGACGTGCCCGTGAGCTCCGCCGGCAGCCAGCTGTGCCTGAGTGACCGAGCCCCAGGCCGAGAGGCCGAGGGCACCCCACCCCCGAAGTGGCCCGAGCGAGCCCCAGGTTCCAGGCCCCGATAAGCAGCCACCAAGGAGTGAGCCGGTGTGTACCCGGACGCCCACCCCCGGACACAAAGAACCACCAACGCATCGATGTCTGAGGGCGTCTGCCACCGGCAGGGGAAGTGGTGGGGGGAGATAGGCCTCCAAACCTTGGAGGGCCTGAGATGTCCCCAGAGAGGTGGCGTCTGATACCCAACCTGACATATAGACACAGACATACAGGCACACTAAAATACAAACATCCATTCCCACCCTCATGCTCTCATAGGCAATTACTCCACACTCAACCAACGTGGAGACAGACATAAAGAGACGCTGTACACACAATCACACTCCCCAAGCGTACTCTAAGAACCGGGTCTAGGTACCCTTGCCCCTGGAGGGGGAAACTGCACCCAGACCCAGGTGGTGTTACCCTTTTCCCTGCAGTGGGGAGAAGCAGACTGCCCCGACTCCGCAGCAGCAGGGAGGCCCCACACCCCAGACCCCAGTCGGACGGCCAACTCCTCCTCCTAGCCCCCCCGCTCCAGCAGGCCGCAGAGACCGGGGGTGTGAGAAGACTCCAAACCTCCCTCTACCCGCTCATATGTAGTGTTGATGTATATGTGTTCTAAGGTGCAATTAAAACCCAGGAGGGCATGGAGCTACCTGCCAGAGAGCAGCAGGTAAGCGCATAGCCCCTCCTGATAGCCCTCAATGTCTACGTGTATTTAAAATTGAGAGGTGGGCAACGACGCCAGGGGTGAGGTGTACACCCTGATGGTAATTTGGAGTCCGTATTGTGAGCCCACCCCCAAGATCCTATATGTATGTGTTATGAGAGTGTGAGTAATGTGAATGTCTAAGTTGTGAGATAAAATTGAGGCAGAGGCAGCCAGAAGGGGACAGAGGGGGGGGATGCCTCCTCTGCACCCTGGTGACACACCCCTACCCCAAGGCCCTGCATGTGTGGGTGATTGTGGTGGAGCGGGAAGAGGGAGGCAGCTGGAGATGGGGAAGGAAGAAAGGGAGGGGCAAGTGACCCCTCCCTGGGGCCAGCTCCCCCGCTGACCCCAGTAGGCACCCCCATGCTCTGCAACCCGCCAGGGAAAGGGGGCCCAGGCCCATCCGGACCAGGGCCCAGTGCAGCAGCGCCGCCCGGCCCCACAGAGCCTGGGACAGCCCACCCGACCCCACTACAGAGAAAACTGCACCCACCCCATCATCCACTCATCTTCCAGACTACACAAGACAATAGACGCCCAGGCTGAGATCTTCCTCCACCTCTCCTATATCTCCCCCTCCTGCAGAGAGAATTCCTGAGGAGAGGAAAGCTCCTGCAAGATGTGACAACCTCCCCCACCAGTTGAAGAGTCCCCCAGGTGGCTCGATGCACTGGCGGCGCCCTGCGCCAGGACTGGGCCCCCATATACCCACCCGCCCACAACCCCAGCAACACACCAACCAGGACCCGAGCCCCCGAGGCCCGGCCAGGGCCCCAGCCCAGAGACGGAGCGCCCCCAGAACCTCACGCCCGTCCCGGACCCACCCAGGGGCAGCCAGGCTACCAGGTCAGTAACCCACGTCCGTCAGCACAGACCCTCCCCTAGCCCCGCTGCACGCAGCCACGAGGAAACCGTCACCTAAGAGCCAACAGAGCCCTTAATTGGCCATGACCGCTACCCCGGGTTGAGCCCCCCAAGGAAGATGCTCCTGGGGAACCCCCCGACGCCCTAAGCCTGTCCCTACCCCCACACCAATCACAACAGTAAAGGTGGGACCAAACTATGACCCCCCCACCCCCACTAGGTGATGGAGCTGATCAAAGGAGCCCAGAGCAATTGATCTGAAGTGGTGGCAGAGGCTGTATCAAGACTAATGTAATCTAATAGATAATTTCTGTACTGGTTAGAATTAAGATTATTTTTATTTTTCCAGCTCATGAGGACTGTTTTCTTGGCTATGCATAGGGCAGTGAAAACCATGTGGGCTATATTCTTTTCTGATGTGACATTATCTAAGCTGCCCAACAAACACACTAAAGGAGAAGTTGGAATGTTACATTTCAGACACTTCGATAAGTCTTCACATATCTCACGCCAAAACTTCTGAACTGGTGGACAGAACCGAAGAGCGTGGATATAATTGTCCAGTGAATTGGTTTGGCAGTGTGAGCAGTTGTTGGTAGACGTAAAGCCCATCTTGAACATCCGATGACCTGTATAGTGCACTCTATGTAGTATTTTGTATTGAATTAATTGAAGACTGGGATTTCTAATTAGATGAAAGGTTTTTAAGCAAATCTGAGACCAGAAGTTTTGGTCTAAGTTAACTGATAAATCCGCTTCCCATTTTGCAATAGGAAGTGATATTGATTCATCTATTTTAGAAAGCATTCTGTATATTTTGGATAGTAATTTGGGGGTTTTAAGAGTAAGAAATTGAACCACACTTGGTGGTGTTTGTAGTTCAACTTGACCCGGTTTAAATTTCTTTTTTACTATGGATTTAATTTGTTGATATTCTAAAAATCTTTTCTTGTTGATCCCATATTGTGTAACTAGTCTGTCAAATGAAATAAATTCTGTTCCTTCTAGTATATATTCTAAATATTTGATTCCTTTACCACTCCAATCTGAAAAGTTTATCATATTATTGTTTTGTAATATGTCAGGGTTGCTCCAGATAGGTGTACGTTTGCATGGGATTAATGAAGACTCTGTCAACTTCAGAAACTCCCACAATGCTGTCAGAGAGGAGCTAATGTTGACGCTTTTGAAGCATTCATGTCGTTGAATGTTTGAGCTGATAAATGGTAGATCTGAAATCTCTAGATTATTGCAAAGTGCTTGTTCTATATCTAGCCAAGGTTCATCTAAGAGGGTATGTTTTAGCCATCCTGAGATAAATTGGAGCCTGTTGGCTAAGAAGTAGTGCTGAAAGTTAGGTAGTTCTAATCCTCCTTTATCCTTGGTCTTTTGTAGTGTTTTTAAGCTTATACGTGGGGGCTTATTTTTCCAAAGGAATTTGGACATATGTGAATCTAGAGATCTGAACCAATCTTGTGGCGGTTTAGTTGGGATCATTGAGAATAAATAATTTATTTTTGGTAAGACCATCATTTTTATAGCGGCAACCCTTCCCATGAGTGATATGGGTAGACATTTCCACCTAGCCAGATCGCCTTCTACTTTCTTTAAAAGTGGGATATAGTTTAATTTAGTTAGATCTGCAAGCTTGGGAGAAACATTAATACCTAAATATTTTATATTTCCCGATTGCAGTGGAGTAGAAGAGGAATTATGGAAGGAGCAATTAATCGGAAGGACTGTAGATTTTGACCAGTTAATTGAGTAATCTGATATTCTTGCAAAAGAGTTTATCAATTCAATCACCCCAGAGATATTGGTTTGTGAATTTTGGAGAAAGAGTAGCACATCATCCGCATAAAGGCTGATTTTATGTTCCACGTTCTTGCATTTTATGCCCTTAATTACTGAATTCTGTCTAATTGCTGCTGCTAGTGGTTCAATAAAAATTGCAAACAGTGAAGGGGAGAGTGGGCATCCCTGCCTGGTGCCCCTCAGGAGACAGAAGCTGGAGGATGTCTGGTCATTTGTTCTGACACAAGCTGTTGGGGAATTATATAATATTTTTAACCAGCTGATGAAAGAAGATCCAAAACCAAATTTGTGTAAAGTTGCAAATAGAAATTTCCAGTTAACTCTGTCAAACGCTTTTTCTGCATCTAAAGAAAATATTGTAGTTTCAAGGTTTTTACTGTATGAGTAGTCTATCAAATTAAGTAATCTACGTGTATTTGTTGATGAGTGCCTACCTTTTATGAAACCAGTTTGGTCAGGATGAATTAAGAGGGGGGTTATTTTCTCTAGTCTCTTCGAGAGAGCTTTGCAGATTATTTTAAGGTCTACATTTATAAGGGATATTGGACGATAGCTTGAGGGATATACAGGGTCTTTGCCTGGTTTTAGCAGGAGATTAATGTTTGCAGAATTCATATTTGATGGGAGTCTGCCATTTTCTTTGATTTCCAACAGCGTTCTGTAAAAAATTGGGGCTAAAATCGTCCAGAATTCTTTGTAGAATTCTGCAGGAAAGCCGTCTGGACCTGGAGCCTTATTATTGGGCATACTTATCAGGGCTTCCTGGAGTTCACCTGGTGTCAGTGGCGAATCCAATGCCATTGCTTGAGAGTCTAATAATTTTGGGAGAGTTATGTTGTCTAAAAACTGATCAATTTCCTTTTTAGATGGGTTTATTTGTGGTGAATACAACGTTTTATAGAAATCCCTGAAGATGTTGTTTATTTGTTTCGGGTCATATACTGTATTCCCAGATGAGTCTTGAACAGCACATAGAGTTGTTTTTTCTTTATTTATTTTTAGCTGGTTTGCTAGAAATTGACCGGATTTATTACCATGTTCATAATTTTGTAAGCGTAGTCTTTGTACTAAGAATTTTGTTTTTTTATCAATTATCTCATTTAATTCTAGTTTTGTTTTGCGTATTTTGTTCAATGTTTCCTGATCTTGGTCGGACGCATAGGCTTCTTCTAGTGATTTGATGGTTTTTTCTAATTCCTGGATATTTTTGTTTTCTTTTTTCTTTTTATGTGATGAGAAAGAAATTATTTTACCTCTCATCACAGCTTTCCCTGCTTCCCATAGAACAGAAGCTGATGTTCCGGGAGTGTCATTAAAGTCTAAATATGAAGTCCACTCTTTTTTAAAATATTTAATAAAGTCTTCATCTTTAAGCAGTGATGTATTAAATCTCCAGTTTTTACTAGGCGTAGTATTATTCTTGTGCGTTAGTGTTAAAGATACAGGAGCATGATCGCTGACAGCTATAGGGTGAATCTCAGTGTCTGAAATGTCCCTCAGCAGTGAGCTGCTGACCAAAAAATAATCCAGACGAGAGTAGGAGTGATGGACATGTGAGAAAAAAGTATATTCCTTACTGGTGGGGTGAAGGGAGCGCCATGCATCGCAAAGACCAAAGTCGCTCATATACTGTTTGATTATATTTATGGACTGCCAATTACGCTGAGTTCCTGCTGTATTGAGCCTATCCATTTCTTCATTTAGTCCAAGGTTGAGGTCGCCTCCAAGAACAAGTGTGCCATCTAAGTGTTCGGAGAGTGCACTGAAAAAACCGTGAAAGAATGAGGGATCATCAACATTTGGACCATATACACTTACAATACATAGCTTTTTATCAAGTATAGATAGTTTAATGATTAAGAATCTGCCCTCTGGATCTATAACTGTATCGAGTACTGTGAAATTAATTTTTTTATGGATTAAAATTGCTACTCCCCTTTGTCTAGAATTATAACAAGCTGAGAACACATTAGGAAACTCAGGTGTTTTAAGTTCATTCGAACCTCTAAGAGGTCTGTGGGTCTCTTGTAAAAGGACAACATCTGCCTGTAGTTTTTTGAGTTGGTTAAATATTTTTAACCTCTTTTCTCTGGAGCCAGCTCCATTTACATTCCATGTAACGAATCTTAGTGCACCCATAGATGTCTGTGTATAACTAGGGGTGTGCGCTGTGTGTGTCGCTTAGACAGGTGGAGAGAATACATCACTTGTTCGTAAATAAAAAGAGGGGGAGAGAGAAAAAATGTGTGGTGAGATGCTCCCTGAGTCTGACTATGTGTGTGCATATTTACTAATATGAGTACGCTTGGTTTAAGTGTGTGTATCCTATACGACTGTGTGCGCTGTCTGATGTAAATGTGCTGCCGTTGAGCGCATGGCTGTGCGTGATCGTGCTGTGCGTATGTGTCCAAATAAAGGATGTTGTTTGTGGATGAGTGTGGAAGCAGGTGATCGAAGCAGTGAAAGAAAGAAAAAAGAAAGAAAGAAACCAAGGACAAGGGTGAGCAGCATAAAAACAAGAGGGGGAAAAAAGAGAACAAAAAACGAGAAGAAAAAAAAAAAAATCCGGAAACATTCCGATCAAACCATTGACGGAGAGTGACGGTGTTAATTCTGCTATGAAATCACACCTAAGATGTGATTTGATACTAGTAAGTTAAACAGATGTTAATGCAAGTTAGTGTGAGTGGGTGGGGAAAGGGTGTAGCAGATTCTTATCTGGTGTGAAGTTAATACAGCCACGGAGTGATGTCGGGGTCGCGGTGGAGCTGTCCGTCCACGTACAGCCGGTCCACAGCGATGACAGCGCGGGAGCCCTTCTGGATAAAGCTGCGTCGGATTGGGAAGAGGACCCTGCGTCGTTCCAGGATCTCTTTGGGGAACTGGTCGTTCACGCTGAAGTCCGTTCCTTTTAATTCCCTGCCGCGGCTTTTCACCTGTTCCTTTTGTTTGTAGTGGCCGAATTTGGCCATGATAGGACGTGGTCTCCCGGCCGCAGCCCGAATGGGGCCGAGGCGATGCACCCTATCAAAGACGATGTTCTTCACCGTGTCCTCGGGCAGCTTCAGGTGGGTTTTGATGAAGCTTTTTACCGTGGTCTCCGCGTCCTCTCCAGCGGCTTCTGGAATACCAGAAAATACCAGATTATCACGCATGCTACGAGCTTGTAGATCAATAACTGTTTCTTTTATTTTTTTTATTTTCTCTATTTAGCTGAGTAACATTGTCTGTGAGACATTTCACCGACTCCCTTAGCGTGGCATTTTCAGCAGCGAGCGTTTCCACCTGCTGCTGGCTGAACTCCAGGGACTCTCGCAAGGATTTAAATTCCCGGTGAAGAATCTCCACCAAGGACAGCCTTGCATCGAAACTGGACAGTCGTTGGTCGATTGACTCCAGTATGTCGACAATATCTTTGCCGGCTGGCGATGTTGTGCCGGGGGAATCTGCCGGGCGAAGTCTTTTCGACGACGGCGTGTCAGGTTTGGCCGGGGAAGCTGCACTCTGAGCCTTCTTCATCACGAGATCCTGGAAGTACTGATCAATGTAATCTTGGAGAGCCTCTAAACTCTCCCCGTTGTTCTCCAGGGTGTTGGAGATGATTTAGACAAATGTTGTTAGTTATAAGACAATTGATAAGTGTATTTGGTTATACTGAAGCTTAAAGGAATTTATTCAAATCTAAACTACCATTCGCTTTAATTTTCCGCCAAAATCTCCGGCGTCTGACGTCAGTTACAACATGAGTCGCTTACCTTGTCCGTCACTTCCGTCACTTACCTCTCCACTTCTCTTCATGCATGTCTTTTGAATGTGTCAGGAAGCAGGATTACCTGGGCAGAAACCACGCAAGCACAGGGAGAACATGCAAACTCTAAAAAGAAATGTGAAAGTTGGTTGGTGGATTCAAGCCTTTGACTGTCTTGCTGTGATGGCAGGCAAAGTGGTGTAAACTTGAATGATTTGCAATACTAGTAGAAAATCAGGATGGAGTATCATTTGTTTATCATTATTATTATTTTATTTATTTTTATCATTTTTTGATTGGTTGTTTTTTTTTTTTTTTTTTTTTTTTTTTTTTTTTTAAATGTTTGTTTAAAAAAAGCATCCTGGTTCCATCCTAGGAGGAGACTCAAATCCCTTTGGGGTTGAACCAGGAAGGACATCCAGTGTAAGAAACCTGCCAAATCAAACATGTGGCGCTCCCCACTGTGGCAAACCATTGTGAATAAGGGAGCAGCCAAAAGTAGCTCTTGCTGTTCAAAGTCAGAGCAGAAAACTGGAATACAAAAAGTGCAATAGAATACAGATTTATAGCAATCTTTAAGTGATTGTTTTGTTCCAGTTTTCTGTATTCAAAAACAGGGTTTATTGGGTTTGTGTATCATAAATGTCCTAAAACAGTAAAAGAATTGAGAAAGTATTGGGGTTTTTCCTATATTAACAACACAATATGTTAGGAGTGTTTTCATATTTTTTACATTCTGAATTTTGTGGAAAACCCAATTAATTTCTTTGTTTTCTACATAAATATTTGGTATAATTGATATATTGCTCAAATGTTTAAATATACAATGCAGGGAGGTAGGTACACTATATTGCCAAAATTATTCCCTCACCCATCCAAATCATTGAATTCAGGTGTTCCAATCACTTCAATGGCCAGAGGTGTATAAAAGCACATCTGCATGCAGACTGCTTGTACAAACATTTGGGAAACGCTGGATTACTCTCAGGAGCTCAGGGAATTCCAGCGTGGTACTGTGATGCCACCTGTGTAACAAGGCGTGAAATTTCCTAAATATTCTACAGTTAACTGAGAATGGTACTTGTCTGCATTGTGCCAAATGTAAAGTTTGGTAGAGGGGTGATTATGGTGTGGGTTTATTTTTCAGGAGTCCCTTCCAGTGAAATGAACTCTTAATGCTTCAGCATACTAAGACAGTTTGGATAATTTCATGTGGGACCGGTTTGGGGATGGCCCCTTCCTGTTCCAACATGACACCAGTGCAAAAAGCAAGGTCCATAAAGACATGGATGAGCGAGTTTGGTGTAGAAGAACTTGACTGGCCTGCACAGATTCCTGACCTCAACTCTATAGAACACCTTTGCTCACTGCTCTGTGATTTTCTGATAAATAAAAAATAATAATTGTAACATAATTTTTTAAAGAACTGCACAGAATCGTACAATTCTTTCGTATGGTGCATTTCATAATTGCTTTTCATATTGTGCTTATACACATAAGGAAAATCATAATATACCACTTCTTTAATTAATCTGAGAAGTATTTTAAATTTTCTGTGCATTCTGCTTGTTCTCAGCATTCACTAGGCAAACAAGGTTGAGTGCAGTGCATCTATATTGGTCTATTCTTGTGCAAATACACATTTAATTAAGGGGTCACTTTACATACTATCTTTAACCCACATATACATTAATCATTAGACCTGCTTCTTCCTACACAAATGCTACAGGAATGCATAATGGAAACCATCCTTCTAGCCCTGAAACAATGACTATGTTTCCAACCAGAGACTAAAAAATCACCAGTGACATTTAGGCTCCAGGCCAAACAGCTAATAGGCTTCACCCCCTTATCAGTACACTGCACTGTCTGCCAGCCCACACACACAGGAGGCCTCCCTTCTTTTTTTTGCCTCCCAGTCCTGGATGAACCTCCCTCTCCTGTTTAGAGCCGAGAGCTTTACAATTTAAGCCAGTTAAGTGCCATATTGTTGTTGATAAGGAAACAGATGAAGGGGCTGAGAGGAAAGGTCTGCGCCATATATTAAGCGACTCAGTCATAAATCTGTATGCATGTGCGAATATTCCCACTCAGAACCTGAATGCTTGGATAAGCTGCAAAAATCTGTTCAAAAATGCAATTACACAGCGATTCAGAACTCCACCTGTGAACCTGAGCCTGCATAAATACAAACAGCACCTGCATGCGCATGTCTGACGGTGTTTACTGTGTGAAGAGGGCAGAAAAAATAATTGTGCAAGCCTCTGTGAAAGTCTCTATCATTTTTTTTCTTTGTAATATTCGTGGGAAAAAAAATGAAAATGAAAAAAAGTTAGCAAAGTTCCTCTACATACAATACACAGATGACAGTTTTGTCAGATTAAGTTCAGATACTTAATCTGTATGTACTTATCTTTAAATATAAGGGTGTTTTTTAAACTAAGAATGTTTTCCTTAATTCTTCTTTTGTAAAACAGAAAATCTATCAATGGGCACTGCCTTTAATTAATGGAAATCTGTTGCTGTGGTGAAAGGTGGCATTTCGTTCATATTTGAAAGAGTTGGCCTTGCCTCACTTCTGTGAGCAGAGCTGTCAACTCTGTTTTCATCATGTTTCTTTCTTTACTCTTGTCATCTTAAACTAATCTGACAGAAATTTAACTACCTGCTCCCCCGCCCACCCCCGACACTACAGTATACTGTTGTTTAGGCTGTCATCTGAGGTTTTCTATGTATTTGAACTGTCTCAACAATGAGACAACACTTCATGTAATGTTTGTGAATATCATTGATTTCTTTTTTTGTTTTGTGCTTTATATAAAAAAATGTCACTCATTAAACAGATGTCATAATCTAATGAAAGGACATGCAGGCTTAAATAAGGCCTGTCAACAACATTTAAAAAAAAGGTAATGTACATTACACAGTTTTTGTTTTAAATTATTTTAAAAGACGTTATCAAATGAGCTAAATGGGCACAATATTAGATTTTTTGTATTTCAGTCATTTTAAAGCTTAATCATTGTGACTTGTTAGCGTCACAATAATTATCCTTTTGTTGGTGACAATGTCTGGCAGCCTCATTGCTTTCTGCTCCCCTTGTTTTCTGTTGGCACCAATTTGGGTGAGCTGTCCAAGAAGCGGCTGCACCTGAGAGGTGGGAGTGGGTGAAGATATAAAGCCTGCTCTCCGTCCTCCCTACATCTTTCTGGGTAGCTTCCACATGCGATCCATGTGATCCTCCCGGCTTGTTAAGGTGTTTTGAAAAGATTTATGGATGTAGTGATGGAGGACATTTAGAGGATTTGCTGTGGCAAGTCCTAAAGGGTGCAGGAGTTCTTATAGCCTTACCTAACACTCCTACATATGTTTTCAATCCATTCCATTCACTCTTTTCACTACTCATGTCTAACACTTTTATTACCCATATTTGGTTTGATAAACTAAATGTGAAATTGAAACCCTTTTGTGTGTGGATTCTTCTCGTTTCTTTCTAGCCCAAGCCAAATTGGTAAGAAAGAGGGAATTAGGACCTGGGACTGTTCACACAGAAAACAGTGGAAAGGACTTCACACTTGATTTATTATAACCTTAGCATATAATAACTATTTTTCTGGCTGACAGAGCAGCTTAAAACTTTCTCACTGGTTTTTGGACAGACAGAACTGCAATGTGTCTACAAACCACAAAACACCAAACAAAGCGAGTATCACC
Organism: Pelmatolapia mariae; assembly: GCF_036321145.2. Lineage (NCBI taxonomy): Eukaryota > Metazoa > Chordata > Actinopteri > Cichliformes > Cichlidae > Pelmatolapia > Pelmatolapia mariae. Next base: position 27,803,782 of record NC_086228.1, read on the forward strand.
TTTTCCCAAGATACTGCTGTGGGGACAAAAAAGGCCTTGTTCATAGTTTAGCATGTAGTGCATGCTTATTATATAGCGATTAAATTGCTACTTCAAATTAGAAAAGGTCACAATTGTGAAAAGGGAGGAAAGGACATAGTATGCAAGTTACTCTCTGTAGGTAAAATACCAAGGGGAAGCCAGAGACCTAATCTCTCTAAAATCCAAGCAATTGCATCTACTGTGGTAATGATGCAGTGAGAGCACATATTGGAAAACCCCTAGACATTATTTCCTTTCTGTCTCTCTCACACTTAAATTACCATTCATTAAAACACACATACCTGTTGAATGGCATTGTGTTTGAGGCCTGAGATCAACACTATGTCTATCTCTGTCCAGTAAGACTCACTTCTAGTGCTAATGACTTGTTGGGTAGCAATGGATAATAGAGCAGAAGATTTCCACACTCAGGGAAAGGAAAAATTACTGTTATTGCCTCCACTCTTTATAAATTAAGATGGCATTCTAATGGGATGTGATATTTGGATATTTGAGCATTAAAATCCGTTTTAACCTTGGTAACAGTTAGTTTCAACCTCAAAAACACTGCGAATTATTTAATGAAAATTTGGCTTGTTTTGTTTTTTTTAGCCTTCAAATGTATTTACATTTCTAAACTCTGTTCACAAAAACTGAATTTCAGTTATGTCAGCTGGTCACATTAGAAACCCCCAAAATGGCTATTGTCCTTAGAGGCTATGTCATAGTTAATGGATTCTCAGACAGCAATATGAGCTGGGCATTTTATTAAACATAATGCCCTGGTGACAGCCTCTCCCAGTAAATGACAATACAGTTACAGTATAGTCATGTAAATCTGGCTTTAAAACCAACAATAATGCAACAGGTAGCACTGAAAGTAACATATAGACTGTGGTCTCACTACACTAAAATATCCACAACAGGGTGTGAGCAGAAAACACCACATAAAATTAAACATGAGTGATTTGGGTAGCACATTCTGTTACAGCTCAGTAATAAGGTGGAAACAAGAAGGTAATAACATTACTAAAGTAATATCATTGTTACCTTCAAACAAACAAGGTAACAATGATGCTGGGGACATAAGGTAGGATTAAATGTAGTATTACAATCTAATAACATTACTCTAATATGTGAAAGTATCATCCAAGATTACCTTATTTTCATAAGTTACCTAACGCTTTAAAGTCTGTCTATTTGAAAACATTAAAATAGACAGATATTAAACTGTTTTATTGCAAACAGATTAGTAATATTTGGGAATAATATGATAAACAGTTGGTGGTGGACATTCATTTACTTCCACATTACAACCTCTACTATAGTTTCTGGCCTCTTATTAGCTAGTTACATGCATTTCAGTGTTACATGAGTTGCTGGTATTATTTATGTTTAAGTCGATGTTGCTTTGCTAATTAAGTGATAATAACATCTACATTATAACTGCTCCGTTTTACCCTTATTACACCGATATGACCACATTATTACCAAACTGTAATACTGAGTGCTACAGCAATTTGGATATTTTTTTTTTAGGAAACCAGCAGCTATGACATAAGAAACAAAACCTCTTTACTTGTGTAGCTTGTGCAGGTATAGATATTAATACCAAATTAGGGTAAAATAAATAAGTGAAATCAAGCCAAAGCAAAAAGCTATGACCACCAACTGGGAAACACACAGACAAGTACATACACTTTTTACACACAGATGTGCATAGTCCCCATTTCACTTGAGTCCAACAATGATACAACCCTCCCCATTTTGCAAACAAATTTGTCTTGTGTTTGTCCTTGTGAAAAAATAAACCATTCATCAAACTGCCAGGTAGTAGAAGAATCTCTAGGCCACTGCTGTCCATCAATCAAACCACTGTCCAGCTGTCCTCTGGAAGGCAGAGTGACCCTGCCCACCTGGTCGACTAGATGACCTTTGATTTATCATGACAAGGTGATGGATATCCTGGAAATGAAACATTTCCTCTCCATAGTGGAGGTATGCTGATGAAGGCTACACAAGTCTTAATGCATCTGCATTGAGTAAATAAGTAAACAGCATTGACATTTCTGACTATTTTGACTATTTTGAACAAAACTTTTAAAAACTGTCTACATATAAAGTTTTTTTCTTTTTTTCTTTAAAAAAAACAAAAAAACAACAACATCAACAACAACCACACCAAAGATAAGAATATTCATCCACTGATATTTACCTAATATATCAACGTTATATTCTTATATGGAAAAAGTAAATATATTTTCCGTGTAAGACGCATGGCTGTCATGTGTTGTGGATATAATCCCTGAATGCAGGACTTAAAGGCAGACAAAAATAAAAAAAATCAAAAAAATCCATAGGGAGTGAGAGAAAAACAAGGAGCACTAAGGGGTGGATATATAGCAACTACAAGAAATACTGAGGAGAAGGGCAGGACTATTTATACACACAGGGTAATCAGGGAAGATAAGGAACTTGAGAAAAACTAGAAACACTGGCAGAAAAGAAACACAACTAAAGAAGAGGAAGTCAAACTCAAAGTCAGATATATGAAAAAAACAACTTTCAAAGTAAAATAAGGACAATAGCCAAAAATTAAAAACCAAACCCCAAACCAAATACAAAGAGAAACTTAAAACAAACTAAAACTTATGAGGCTACAATAATAAGAAAAACAAAACAGTATCATCATAAAGCAATATCTGATGTGATGCAAAATAATTAGTTGAATTAATGATTGAAAGCTACGCATTTCCTGTTCATGGTTTGTTCACTCAGCTTTTTAGATTGCTATGTAAGCAAACTATTTTAACACATCGAAAGTCCAAAAGATGCATCTTGAACTTGTGTAGCAAATATGAGAGTCGAATAGATTCAGCCACAGCCAACCTTTCAGCCTTTATTTTAACCTGAATGAAAATGACACCTTACTTCTGTTCAGCAGGGCGAAACACCTTTACTGAATTAGGGAATAATGATCTTCTAACAAAGGTAAGAAGATTTGTTTGAGAAAACTATTGTGCTTTAATGTTTTCTTTTCTAAAATGATAAAACACCACTGAAGTGTTCAAAGCTCTTATAAAATAAAAAATACACTCATGTAGATAGTAAAATGGCACAGAAACTTGAGAAAACACAACTTTATAAAGAAAACATTGCTTTAACAACATATGACAAATAAGAGCAAAAGAAAGAAAAGTAATGAACAAGACTATACTAAGTTTTAGTTACAGCTGAACTGAAAGGTCAAGGAAATCAAGGAAATGATAATTCATTATGTTATATCATTGGTTTGATGTTTAGAAAACACTATTTACTAAAGTTTAATTAGCTACTATGTTTGCTATAAAGAGATTAAGAGATTATCTGCAATATCTCTTCTTTATCCCTTTATCCTTACCTTAATTGAAAGCATTATGGTTATAAGAAAGAAGAACCAAGGCAATCAAAGGAAGTAAAGAGTGTGTTTGGGAAACAGAGTGTTTAGTCTTTTATTTTGAAAATTGACCAGCCTCTATCTGAAATATGTTCCTGTGTCTGACTTTCTGACCTATTCATTTGCTTGACTGGGTTGGAGCTAAAGTGTGATGCAGCTTTGTCTGCTGTATTTTCGGGGTAAATTATGTAACCCTTTCAGCGTCTCTCAAGCAAAGTTAATTTTAAAATAATCCTAAAAGCTGAGAGTCAGTCACAGTCAAAATAAGGACATAAACACAACATATTCTTCACATTCATTAGTCAAATAATGGTTAATTATCTTTGCATGTACTGTGTAGTTCTTTGTTAAACCCATTACTCAATTTGCTTCACACAAAGCAGTAACATCATAACAAGTGGATTAAAATGTTTAAATGGGTTTAAAATTTAAAAAATTAACAGGTTATGTCATGATAGAAAAACTGTGGGCCAGCCGTCTCCTTTCCTTCATAAAGGATGGTCCAATGTTGCTAGAATAAGCTAAGTGATGGAATAGAAGGACCCTTCTAATAGAGAAAACTAGAGAAATTATATTATTATTATTATTATTATTATTATTATTATTATTATTATTATTATTTATATTATTATTTATATTAAATTATTCAAAGATTCATAATGTTTATTGTCATGTGTCACAAGAGAAAAGGCATTTCTTTGTGCAATGAAATTCTTTCTTTGCTGTCCACCCACAGGGGTCATCGTCCACAACACATGACCCCTCATGAAGAGGGAGTAAATACAAGTAAGGGTCCCAAGACAGAACCTTGTGGCACACCATAGGCAAGAGAAGTGAGAGAGGACCTGAACTTGGAGGTAGCCACAGAGAAGGATCGTTCACACAGATAGGATTTAAACCACTCCAAAGCAGTTCCTGATATACCCACCCAGTGTTTTAGTCTATCTAACAGAATATGATGGTAGACAGTATAGAAGGCAGAGGTCAGGTCCAGCAACAGTAGTACAGTGCACTCCCCAGCATCATAATTCATCAATATATCACTGGGCACTCTAAGAAGTGCAGTTTCGGTGGAATGAGCTCTACAAAAACCAGATTGTAAATTATCAAAAATGTTATGTTCATCAAGAACCGCTGTGAGTTGCTTGGCCACAACCTTCGCTAAAATCTTGGCAATAAATGGTAATTTTGAGATTGGTCTAAGGTTGATAAGCAGAGAAGCATCAAGTTTGGGTTTTTTTAACAGTGGGTGAATAACAGCACTTTTACAAAAACAGGGACCTGACAAGAAAGCATTGATAATTTAGTCTAACAATGAAAAACAAAATCTGTGTAAATATATGTAGCAGGCTACAGACTTTATTATTTGACTTTCACCTTTTAATCTTGTTACTTCAAGGTATTGAAAAAGAGAAAATCAGAAAAGTGATTCAGTTACAGACAAGTTGCTTCATAAAATTAGACATATATTACATAATTATTACTTTTTGACAAACAGCTAATATTTTACTGTAATATAGACAAAGACTCTATATCCACTGTCACTTTAAATATTATTTAAGCTGCTCCCAACACTAGTGTGAACAACAGCCGTTTACCACTAACACACACACACACACACACACACACACACACACACACACACACACACACAAATTGCAGTGTCAGGTATCTGCGGTCTCTACCCTGCTTGGCAAGAGACATGTTTTTCAGCCTCATCAATTATTTTCTACCCTGAAGTCTCTCTTCCTCTCTCTCGCTCTCTCTCTCTCTCTCTCTCTCTCTCTCTCTCTCTCTCTCTCTCTCTAACAGAAAAACATCTCTTTTGTTTGCAAAGTTTTCTTTATTGACTTTAAAAAGTTTGTTTTAAGAAGTTCACACATTTGAACAATAAATGGCACTGCAGGGTAACTATGCAAGTTAATTTTAAAGCACACCTGTAAGGTGTGCATAAGAAGAGTTTCTGGAACAATTATCTCTATTACTGTATAAATGATTTGTTACAAATTTTTTTGCAACAATTTTTTTTAGGATTTAGCTTTTATGTGATAGTCATGTGGATATGTGGAGTACTGCTGTACACATGTAGCCGTGGTCTGACAAGAATTGTCAACGTCCAAAAAATTCACAGCTCTGTGCAAAGTTATTTTCCAAAATGTGCCCAATGACAAAATGAGGCCTAGCAGCAAGTGGTGAGTTAATCAAATCCAGTGGATAATTTCCAAAGTTACTCCCAGCTCATAAAGGAAAGACAGTCTGAGGAAACGCAAATGGGAATTTTATTCTTAGAATTCAGAAGATAATGGCTTGGTTAAGACAGCCAAAGCCTGATGTTCCCTTCAGTAATACTGCAGAGTACATAGGCTATATTCACAGTGCTCACTATGTCTTCCACTCAGAGTGGATCCACTCAAATTGGCCACAAGTGAAATTTGTCATTGTTCACACGGGTACTTGACTGTTGTCTTCAAATAGACGTCAAAAACTACAAACCAATTTGTTGAGACAATTTCTAGCTAAATTTCAAGCCTCTTTCATTAAGCAAAAGTGAATGGGTAGATGATAAATATAATAAAGCACAGCTGTAGCTGTGGACATTTAACAACCTTTAAATGTTGGCTTCAACTCGACAAATTTCAATATGAGTGACATCAAAGAATTTATACAGCAACAATATCAAACACCATCTGTTTCCAGACTAGATCAGTCACCAGCAACTCACTCACTCTCGCACACACATATATTCATGAAAACAAACAGGGCTGGAAGGTCAGCCAGAAACATGACGTCCAGCCAGCCTTTTAAGAGGAGGAGGGGCTGATTAAAAAGATTATGGTAAGCAGGGTAAAAACTGTGAATATTAATAGTGAAATCAACAAACTCACAGAGAGATGATGTGTTATGGTGAGAGGGGATATTAAACAAGGAAGGTGTGCCATCTTTTTATCTTTTTGTCTACAGATTCTCACATTGTGTTTTTTTTTTTTATGCTAAAACACCACAAACAGCAGTCCTCAGTTAGGCGAGCTTTAAAAATAAGTTATAATGTCTGTAGAACAGAGCTGGTAAACAGAAGAGACATAGGTGATCGTCTGTTTGGTGGTGTAATACTCTATGGTCTCAAACTCAGTAAAGCACCTTAAGGTGATTATAGATTAAATTTAATTAAATTGGACTGAAGTGAACTGATGTGAATAGATAGCAATCTGATCGGATTTTACTCTAATCTTTTTGATACCACTAACAGTGGTTCTTTGACACTGGTTACTTCTACTGTTTATCTACTGTTTAAACAACAGTGCCAGTGCTTAGCATACCATCCACCTACAGTAAGTGTACAGTACAGTGCAAAAGTCATGAGTTACCCCTCATTTCTTTACAATTTGTTAGGAAGATGGGAGGTGTTTGTGCCAAAACAGTCTGAAATTCCTTACGAAATTACAATCTCTTTAAGTAGTCTTCAGGAATACTTCTCCATGTTTCTTGAAGGATATCCCAAAACTCTTCTTTTTTTGCCTGCCTTTTTTTTCATGACAGAGCCTCCACCAAAAATGTAATCGTGGCTTTAAACTCTTACTCTATAGGACCTGTTGCCACTGATTTTCAGTCCAGTTCTTTTGCAACTTGTCATTAAGAAAGGCTTATTGTCAGCCACCCACACAGTGGACAGTAGATGGATCAACCAAAGTATCAGATGCACAAGACTGTACTGTACACACGCACACGCACACACACACACACACACACACACACACACACACAGATTAAATCAAGGCGCTAATCAAGGTCTGAGGCTAGGTAATTTTTCATTTTTCTAATTATTTATGCATGACTCTAACGTTTTTCATCCCAGTAACCTCAGGGTGGTTTAAATAACTACATGTTCATATATTTGTGTGTATTGAGATAAGAGGCTCTTCCCCGAGCCTGCTCACAGCAGAGAAACACACACACACAGTCGTGTTTTCATATCTTTGTGGGGACATCTAATTAACATAATGCTTTCCCTAGCCACTTACCCTAAACCTAACCATCAGAAAATGAATGCCTAACCCTAACCCAATTGTATATCTGATACTAAAACCCACATTTTGAGTCTGCCTTTAAACTCGTGGGGGACAGGGATTTTGTCCCCCCATAAGGGCTGTTGGTCCCCAAAAGTATAGTAAACTTCCAATTTTTGGTCCCTGCAAAGATTAAAGAGAGCTGAGTTAAGGAGGAGAGATAAGGAAATTAATAGGTGGCAGGATAGAGTTAATAATGAGTAATCCACCACTTTGCTGGCCAGCAGCAACTGAAGACCCCAGTGAAAGTGGGGAAAGTCTCTCTATGTTCTGACTTAATGGTTGTTTCATCCAAAGTGAAAAATAGAAGATCTGGGAGTCAAATAAAGTTAAAAGTTGTTCAAATAGACCATGAAAGATAAGGCAAGCAAATGCAAACAGAAGGAAAAAATAATCTAGACATACTGTGCACAATCTTATTTCTATTCATAAGTGCTGCAGTGGAGCATTATGATTAAAAAAAAGGAAATCAGAGACATTTCTATCATCAGAAGGAGACACACAAAGAAAAGGAAAGGTAAAAGGGCAAGCTTTACAGGAGAACAGCATGAGCAGTAAAAAACTACAAAATAGCCTGTCCACCTATTGTGGGTGAAATCACTTTTACTTGTTGGGGAAAAAACATGGCTTTTGTTCACTATTTCCACAGAGAAAAGCAGCATGAATTTCAATAATATCATCAAATTCTAGGTCCAATGTCCTGCAGTCACCCAAGTCACTAAAATTGAAAAGAGACCAGCTTCTACAACAGGATAATGATCCACAGGATAAATCAAAATGTGAAATTAACTACTTCAACAAAAGCAAACTGAAGCTTTGAAGTGGCACACACAGCTACCTGACTTTGACATTTTTTGAACTACAGAAAAATGAAGGAGAAATCTAGAAAATGCTTTTCAAAGTTCTTCCTAATTAAAAAAAAAGCTCAAATTGACAATGTATATAAAGATAGCACCTTCCTTTCATGCAAGATTATTCTGGTATCAAGGTTTTTTCTAAAACAGCACATGACAACTTCTAAGAACATTTCTCATAAATAGCTGTAATTAAGAGTTTCTGGAGATTTTTCTATAATTTTATAATAATGTTATTACTGCATGAGCAACTCTTGCCCTTTTGAACATCTTCCAGTGGTATGTCTTACCTGTCATCAGAGACATGACGAAAAAGGGCAGAGCTTGTCAAAAGGGGCTGCAGTAAAAGAAAACAGTGAAGCAAAGGTAAACTAAAAAATGATTAAAAAAAACATAATTTTTCTTTGACATTAAAAAATGTTGCAGTTTTACTTGATAGCTACTCACAAATGAAACTATGTAACTGAACTATGCACTTCTTCAGAACAAAACAACTCTCCAGCACTGACTGTGATAAACATTCCAAGCTTAGCCTGCTTTAATAGTACAGTAGGCTGCAATAACACTCTGGTGCATTCCCATGAGGATGTAACGAATTAACAAAGCCAAAATGAATGGTGTAACTTAGAGCTGGTCTGAATGTTACTCTACTCGTGCCTCATCCGTCTGTGTTTATGGTGCTCTGCATTTTATAAAATAAAAGGTATAAAAAGACAGGTGCAGGATAGAGACCCCAGTTGAGCTACAGAAAGAAAGGCAAGGAAATTAGATCAAACTTATATGTTTTCATAGAGCTTTCTTGTTTGTTTGTTTAGTCTTTCTTATGTCATTAGTTTTCTAGGTCCTACAGTGGTCCTACAGTGGTCCTACAGTGGTCCTTGCACCATTGGCTCAGATTCCTTCCACCTTTTTCATTAGTTTTTGCCAGGCCTCCAGACCCTTAATTTGCTAAAAATTTCTGTTTATAATAAAATGGTTCTTCTCTGTGAACTTAAACTCAGGTGTGGTATCATCTTTTTATGTTGTGGTCACCGAGTTTTGTTGAGCCTCTTATTTCTTAGCTGCGGGTGTAACCATAGTGCTAACAATTTTTATGAGTTTTGGTTTATTTTTTATTTTTTCAGCACGTAAATTAGCCAGCCATACTTGATGAAAACCAAAATGCAAATAAGATTACTCTTATTCTGAAGGTCCAAGACCTCAAACACTTTTTTCATTAACTGGATTAAAAAGTATTTCAACCCATGGAGGATTTTTTTTTCTTTTTTTAGAAAAGGTTTTAAATTATTTCCCATGGTGTTTGTTCTGAATCAAAATAAAGATGGCAGACTACGGGCTACAGCAATGGAAAACAGCTATCGTAACTTGGGAAATTGGTACCTGCTCACTTAGTTAGCCATTAACCATCAGGCCGCTATAGAAAATAACTATGACAACACTTTTCCAACAAATTGTGGACAGAAAAAAAGAATTATAAACTTGGTGGTATTGTATTGCTTACTTGTTGGATTACACTGCATTATAATGTTGGCTGAAGGTGCTCATTAGTCCTGCAGCTACATGCAGATAATGCTGTTTCAGTACCATGGGCAGAGCTTGTCAGTCAGATGGCTCAAGACCTTGGTACATGCATAATTCATCTGTGCTGGTGTGGGTAAACCAAAGGAGTTTTCTTCTTTCTTTCGTTTCTTTCCTCAAACATTTTTACCTTCTTTTGTCAGACTGAAAAAGCTTGATAAAGGTTCTGGGAAGTGGAAACAGATAGCTTTGTGATTGGAATAAATAATAACTAAATAATGTGGCATTTAACACTGAATTGTGTCATTCAGGTTAACGATTACTGCTTTAGATATTTTAGGTGTGTAATTAACAATGCCACATCACTGCATGGTTTAATAAATAGTTACCATCTTGAACAAATTAGAAACTTTTGGATTTTTAGTCAGAGGTTTAAAGAGCCCCTCGGATAGTAAATGCAACACGTGTAGAATAAAAATGTAATGTAAAAATGTAAATTAAAAACTCAGTGCAGTGCTTTGTAAATCTTGTTAAGTCATATTTTGTTGACAATAGAATATAGAAAACACATTAAGTGTAAAGTGAATTTTTTTTACTATTTCATTAAAAATCTTAGCTTATTTTGAATTTGATGGCAGTAATGCCTCTTTAAAAAGTTGGAATGGGGCCAATAAAAGGCTGGAAAAGCAAGTTGTACTAAAAAAAGAGCTCTAGGAACATTTTGCAACTAATTAGATGCACTGGAAATGGGTCAGTAAGGTGACTGGCTATAAAAAGTGCATGTTAGAGAGGCAGGAGGATGGGCAGAGGTTCACTAATCTTCAAAATTGTGAAACAATTTTAGCAAAATGCTTGTCATAGTAAAATCGCAAAGACTTTGAAATAGATCACCATCTACATTACGTAATATAATCGGATAATATAAACAGGCAAAGCCAAAAATCTATACTGTATGCCTGTGATCTTTGGGCCCCTTAGTCGGCACTGCACTAAAAGTAGGAATGGTTTGGTCATGAAAATCATTGCATGGACTCTGGGACATGTCCAGAAATCATTACTATCCACAATTGTAGGTTAGCACTCTTTAATGCAAAGAAGAAGTCATACATGGACATAGTCCAGAAATCCTGTTGTCTTCTCTGGGGCAAAGCTCATTGGAAATGGACCGAAGAGGAAGTGGAAAACTGTTACATTGTCACACGAATCAAAAACTCAAATTCTTTTGGACAACATGGACACCACATCCTCTGGACTAAAGAGGAGTGAGGTCATTGGGCTTGCTATCAGTGTTCAGCTCAAAAGTCTGCAATCCTGATGGTTTGGGGGAATAGTGCTAATGAAATTGGCAACTTGCAAATCTGGAAAGGCACCGTCAGTGCTGAAGGGTATATAAAGGTTTTAAATCAATATATGGTCCCATTCAGATGATGTCTTTTTCAGGTAAGACCTTGCAGAGTTCACCAAACCAACTTTAGACCACATACTGCATCTACTAACCAGCATGGCTTGATAGTAGAAGTGTCTGAGTGCAGAGCAGGACTGCCTTCCGTCTTTTTTGGAATTGGGGTTGTGCTTCTTTTCTGTTATTTTCACCCTTGTGACACTCTTTGTACATTTTTATTTCTTGTAGGATATATTAGCCGTGGTTCATGTTACAGAAACTCTTATTAATACAGCTGACCTGGCAATGTTTTAATGACTGTAACTGAGCATATTTTAAATGTAATTGTATTTTTTACCTTTGTTGCCAGTGTATCCAGCCTGCAAATGAGAGACTGAGCCCACGCAGGTGTATTAACTGGCTCATTTATAAAAGAAGGGTCAGATAAATCAGTGAATCATGGTGTTTGGATCACCATACCTGCGTGTTGTAGGAGTTTAGTACAGCACCATTGGAACAAAAGCAGTATTTACAAGAAAATGCTTCTATACAAAAAAATGAAATATTGCAATAAGTTACTGTATCTACAAAGCAAGTTAGTTAATATTAATCTCCATATGCACTTAAAAAAAATGACAGGTTCAACTTTAAGAGGTCAGTAACTAAGGTTCATAGGTCTCAGACACCTAACTCTTCTACAAACAACCCTTATTAAGATTTAATATGCTCTCAGGCAGTCAGCCACTGCTGCTTTTATGTACCCATTTTTTTTTCAAAGCCAAGAGATGAGAGCATTGCTGCTGTTACCCTTTATGTGTCTGTCTGTCTCCAGAAGGATGCCGCTTTGCCAAGATTTAAAGAAGGTCAGAGTAATTAAGATTCCTTTGTAGTTTTGACAGTCTTGACAGATAATAGCATTAGATGAGGATATTACACAACATGCTCACAATAAAGCCGCAAATAGCCAGTTACATTATATATAATAAATAAATTATAAAGGGCATGAAAAGATTCCAAAATCATGTCATTTTCTTTAGCAGATTCAGCACTGGTTTAACAATAACTGCACATTTGCTTGATGTCACTTATGAAGTCCAAGTCTTTGGTGTCTGAATTTCAACTCTAATAGTTATGACATCTTTTTTCTATGGTTTGATGTATTAAATCGGATGTCTGGGCTTAAAAAAGCTAAAGGTGTTAATGGTGGTGGCCAGTGGACACAGCAGAGAGTGCAAAGCCACACATATTTTTGTGCAAAAGAATTTTTAGAAAAATAAAATGAAAGTAGAAAAGTGACAAAATGCTGTTTTGTGATAGTGATGCATGTGAAAACCCAAGAAGATAATCATCACATATTCTATGTTCACCCAAAATATAATACTGTGGGGATTGTGTAAGTCAGACAGTACACTTGTTACTGTGATGTTCCACAGCTTTCAAAATTAAAGAAGTGTTCTTTAGGCCGTCTCCAGCAGCTCAGATTACGTAGGCTGAGAAAAGACAATCACACAGCAGTCCAACTAGATCAAAGTGCTAACACTGAAAGACAGCCAGACAAATGGGAGCCTGTGTAGCCAAACATGCACACATACACTCACACACAACAACAACAAAGGCAAACCCTTCCAGACCAGATGGCACAGAAAAAGGGCTTGATTTGTGGTCAGTCTCCTTGCCATATTTGTCTGCACTCAAACAATGACCAGGAAGAGAAAGAAAATGCAAAGAAGCACGAGCCTGGAGGCTAGTGGGAGACAATCTGAGACATTAAACAAAACAAATAAATATCAGAGCTGAGAGAAAAGCACAGGAGAACAAAACTAAAAGCCTTTGTGCTTTTCTACTACTCCTTTACTACACCACTTCTTATGATGTGACACAGTCTAACAGCCATTTGAAAACTGTCATGAAATGGCTAATGACTTAAACACAAAATTCTATATATTCATTTGTCTTCATTGAAATGAATTGCAGCTCTTCCTCTTTTCTTTTTTCTATGAGCCTACAGATCAAATCCCTCTCAGGGCGAATGTTTTTACACTTTGATTTTTATTATTTTTACCCTTCGGTCGCTCTTCACTTTTATTTTCCCCCGTTCCTTTGTTAAGTTTAGGCAGTTAATAAACTTTGTTAGATTTAGAAAAAGATCATGGATTGGGTTCAAATTAAACTTTAACCACAATTTTCAAAGCTTTATTTTCTGCCTGGGCCCTGTCAGATGTGTCTCAAAAATTGTCTGAATCATCCTTTTAGACATACTGCCTATTACAAAGGAGGATAACTTATGTCTATGTGCATGGGCAAACAGATCAGATTTCATGACTACTAAACAATTATAGCCATGACATTGAGTCGGATTATTGTCCCAATATAAGGCTAGACCTTTTTTTTTTTTTTTTTTTTTTTTTTTGTTCCTTCTATATTTTTTTGTGCATTTTTAATACAGTCTCTTTGGCTTAAATTATAAAAATACAACGCCAGTATGGAAATCTGTGAACAGCAATTAAGCAACTCAGCCTGAGCTGTGAGAGTTTTCCAGTGACCCTGAATGGGACTCATCTAATTCTGACAGCTACAGGATTTATTCTTTAGAGTCATTACAACACTCTTCTCAGTGTACAACCAAGCTCTCTCAATCTAGCTTTACAACCTCCCTTTCTCTCTCCTTACTTACTTTTCTGGCATCGTTGTATTTTTACTCAGTTGTATATAGCATTTGTATTCTATTTTTATCTTATTGTATATTTTATTCTATTTTATTCTACTGTATATAGTATTTTATTTTATTCTATTCTGTACAGTTGTGTACTGTATTTATTCTTATTTTATTTTGTTCTAATTTTTGCTTCATAACTTTTGCACTGTCCACTTCCTGCTGTGACAAAACAAATTTCCCACGTGTGGGACTAATAAAGGTTATCTTATCTTATCTTATCTTATCTTACTTTCTTCATTCTCTTGTTTTTTTTTACATCTCTTCTTTCAGTCATTTCCCTTTTCTTTCTTTCTTATATTCCTTCATCTCTACCTCTTTGAACATCAATATTCGAAAAAACTGCTGTGCAACATGAATTCCATGAATTTGGCCTGCACTCATATCGTCTCTGTGGCCTTAATTTTTCATCTTACCAACCCTCCCTTGTCACTTGCTGGAGGCAACACATGTCTGGTTTTCACTTATCTCTCCCTTCTTTACTCCCCCCTGCCCCCCCTTGATCTCACCTGTCCTTCCTTTCCCCCAGGGTTTTTGGTTCACTACCACCACTTACTGAAGACTTTGCCATTCTTCAGGCAGTGGACAACACAGCAGGCGGTTAAAGTTTAGCTTTAACTTGTTGATTCTCCATCTTGGTGAGTTTTCAGAAACAGGAAGGATCTTTGAGATGGTCACTGGATGGGTGAAAGACAAAGATGTGTGGAAAAATGGATAAAAAACAAAACAAAACATGTGAAGACAGCTCAAAGAACTAGAAAATGATCGTTAGAGATTCATGTGAGGCCAGGCAGTTTGGGTCAGTCTGATGAACAGTTTTCCAATCAAAATGCCCACACAGTGGGGAGGAAATGTTGCTAACACTGTTAATGAAACTGAGTGCAAAACTGCTGGAAAAACTGAAAGCTGCATATAGAAAAGATACGGTGTAGAGAGAGAACTAAAAGGCACAAGGGCACAAGTTTTATTAAATTTAGTTTTACTAAATTAAATGTAGTTTTACTAAATTTAATCAAAGTTAAATTTAACTGATAATACTGCTAAAAAAACTTAATGATCATTACAATAATTCAGACTTTCTGAAATGTAACTTTTTCTTTCTTTGTGAGGAGATGCTGGACGTGACTTGCAGATTTTTCCTATGTGTACTGTTTTGAAAAGGTCATAACAAGGTTACCAGCAAAACAGTCTTCCCGGACTCCCACTGAGACAAAACAAAAACTCAATATTCTTGGCAAATCATTCAGATAACCATATGTTAATATTCCACAAGGCTGTTTGTGTAGGAGGGGGTACGCTGCGGCACCCCTGCTCATTCAGATATTAGCCTGTTTTGCATGTGCTGCATGAAGATAAAAAAAGATTTTCAATTTGTAAAATGTTTAAATCTGTCCAACAGTCTAACTTTCCTAAATCAAACATACACTCAAGTCAAAATACAGAGAAGCACAACCACACGAAGTCATAATTACATGTATTAAAGTTGGTGAAAGCCACTATATTTTGGCTGCTGTAAAATAATGGAGTTGTGAAAAACACTAGACCTGAGAAGGAGAAATGAAAACTAAATTGTATGGTCTAGGAGCCGAGTTCATAATTGTTCTCAAATTAAAGGCAGTCTTTGTGTGTCATCCGTGAATTTGTATGTGTGTGAATACCTTTCTATTCTTGTATAGACCAATTAAAATCTGTTTTGAAAGCACGTCTGCGTAGTCTGCGCTGTATCTGTAAAAAGATAGAAAGACAGGATTGCGTGTGTATTTGTGTGCCTGGCCGTGTGCGCGTGTGCACATGCATGTGTTTATGTGCGTGTGTGTGAGAAAATCCTTTGACCAGTGTAGACAGATAACATTTCTGAGCCCTTCATTTCCGTAGGTGTGGTGCAGAGAGAAAGAGAGCAGGATCCTAACATTATCTGCCTTCACCTTCTAAATATCATTTTTCCTCAGGCTGAAGTGAATCTGTAACGTGGTGCCCTTTTCCAGATACAAACCTCTGGAAATTCCATCACTTCCCCCCCCCTTTATCTGTCTCTACTTCTTTCTCACATCCAATGTTACTTCCCTCTCTGTCATTTCACTCACTCTGAGCATTTTCATTCCACTGCTGCCTGTGAGGACATTCATTTCTCTATATTGCTTGTCCTCTCTCAATTTCTCTCTGCGTGAACTGTCAATCTCCCGTCAGTCAATAGATGCCGCTTATCCCAACGATACCTTTCCCTTAGATCATTACACCATCTCTCTTTCTCTTTTCTTTTATGCCTTCTTTTGTTGGCTCAAGGCTGATCTGAGTGGTTCCTTTCTTTTTTTCCATTCCTCTCTATAACTTTAAAGTGTTGAAATACATTTCTTGTTGATACTCACTGCCTCCACTATCCAATTTTTCCTTCTCCTCACTCCCACTCATCTGTTTGGAATTTATTCATTTGGCATACCAGGCAAATGCCAAGTGTGTTAAACATAAATTGTTGACATAGAGTACAGTAGAGGAAAATAAGCAATGAATAATAATCATAGTTTATTACAGTTGCAGGAGAAATGTTTTATGTAATTTCCTAAATTTCTGCATAAATATGACCTAAAACATTTTTACACAAGTCCTGTGGGAATCTAATTAAACAAATGAAATGAAAATATTACTCTTGGTCATTTTATTGAGAAAAATAATCCAATATTACATATCTCTGAGGGAGAAAGTATGTGAACTGTTTTCACTGTCTTGTGTGATCCCCTTGCACAGCAATATCTGCAAGTAATTGTTTGCAGCCTTGACTCGGGGATGTTGAAGGGTTTCCTCATATGAACTGCTCGCTTGAGGTCATTCCACAACTTTTTTGCTGTATTACTGTGAGGACTTTGAATTGGCCATTCCAAAACAGCATCCACCTTCTTCTTCTTCTTTCACCACTCTTTGGTAGATCGTCTTGTGTGCTGAGGGTTGTTTTGCTGCATGACCCACTTTCTCTTTAGATTGAGTCCTCAGACAGATGTTCATATATTTTTCTTTAGAGTTAGCTGGTATAATTCAGAATTCATTTTTGCATCAGTGATAACAATTTGTCCTGGCCTAGGTGCATCAAAGGAAGCCAAAACCAAGACACCACCGTGTTTCAGGTTGATAATAAAATAAAATGTTTTCTTTCCTCCAAAGTTAAAACTTTTTACTTTGGTCTCGTTTGTCCACAAAATATTGTTCCAGTAGCCTTCTGGTTTGTCCAAACAGTTTCTAATAAACTGCAGACAGTGGGAAGTGTTAGCTTTTATTTTTGGAGAGCAGAAATTTCTCATTCCAGCACTGCAATGCATACTATTGTTCATTTAGTATTCTCAAGTGGATTTATGGACATTAACAATAGCTATTCAGAGAGTCATCTTTACTTTCTTGGAAGTTACCCAGGGTGCCTTTGAGAACTCTAAGCCTCATACATGCCTTGCTTTTGGAGTGATTTGTGTCGGTTGCCCACTCCAGTGAAGTGTAAAAATGATTTTCAATTTCCTGTATTTGTACACAGTCTATCTGACTATTGATTTTCAGAGATGGTTTTGTAATCTTTTCTAAGCCGATGAGCATCAATAATTCTTTTTGTGAAGTCCTCAAATATCAAAGTTGTTCATGCAGTTATTGGAGTCAATAAACATGTGTTGTAAAGATCAAAATGTGATGGATCTTTGTTCTTCAAATTTAATGAAAGGCTAACTGAAGGCCTGCAAGAACTGGATGATTTTTGCCATAATATCTGAAAAAGGTTCAAAAAGTTTTGGTCCCTGCAATTGTATGTGTCAGAAAGTACTAAAAAACGGCAACTGCGGGGCCATTTGAATGAAAAAAATAAACAAATAGGACTATAGCAGACCACAATTTCATGAGGGACCTAATCGGTTTAATTCAGTTCAATTATACAGGGCCAAATCATTACTACAGTCTCCTCAAAGTGCTTTATATGGTAAGTTAAAGACCCTGCAATAAATAGAGAGGAAATCTCAACAATCAGATGACCCGCAATTAGCAAGCACTTGGTCACACTGGAAAGGAAAAACTCCCTTTTAACAGGAAGAAACCTCCAACGGAACCAGACTCATGGAGCTATCTGCCACTACTGGCTGGGTGTGAGGGAAGGTAGACAAGACAAAAGACATACTGTGAAAGACAGCCAGAGATGAATAATAACTAATGATTAAATGCATAGTGGTGCATAAACACAGAAAACTGAAAAGAGGTGAGTGATGATGGGCCTAGGCCTATTGCAATCCAGCCCTATCTACAGTATAAGCTTTACCAAAATGAAAAGTTTTAAGCCTAATATTTAAAATAGAGAGAGAGTGTCTGCTTCCATAGAAGAGAGGCCTGAAAGCTGAAGGCTTTGTCTCCCATTCAGCTACTCAAGAATTTTGGGTATAAATTAAAAGAAGGTTGGAGATCGATCTATAATTAGCTAATCAGGGATACTGCCACTGGAGAACCAGCAAAACAGACTTATTTGTGTAAAATATATTTACCTTTGGATCCAAAAGATCCGAGAAAGATGCTCAAATGTTTACAATGAGACTTAAAGAGAATGTGAGAGAAGGGGCAAAATAGATACCCCTCTGTCAGGATGTGTTATGAACCGTAAGTCTCCTGTGTCTTACTTAGATTTAGAGGCACTGATAAACTCTGCCTCGGGCTCTGAACAGGATTTTCTAGTCTCTTATCACACACTGAGAAATGAGTTTTCTGCAAACACATATACAAACACACACACACAGACCATCAGAAACAGGGATTACCAACGAACACCTCAGATTACACAGATACAAACAAACACACTGATGCTCGGACTGGACAAAGTCAGAAATCAATAGACCATCCTTTGTTATAGATAAGACAAAATGCCAGCACTATAATAAGTGTGACATTTTTTTGTGAATCTTAAACATTGCTTAAATGTTATGACCATGTAGAATCCTCAGCTATAAAAGTAGCACTCTATTTACCCCGGTCCTTTCTGTCTCTGTTCGACAAAACCCATTACACAAAGAAGGGAAAGGAGTCAAAGTAAAAGATAACCAGACCTTGAGGTGCCAGGTTGACCCCTTATCTACTTCTAGGTAGTCTTTATGATAACGTGTACAGCCAGAAGAAGACAAAAGCTACAGGATGTTCCTCATAGTAGAGCAAGTGCCAAAGTCACACTAAAATGTTAAGCTGGATTTATGTTTAATATAACAGGAGTGCTACTATGGATACCGCTGGTGTGGATTCTTTTATTTAGTGATTGCACCCCACAATCACAGTCCAACTAGACCAGTGTCAGAATGGGACATATTTATGCTTTAATTAAATTTTCTCAAAGCATCTTTTATGCTTTCTTATTATTGCAGTGTAAGCTGTGAACTTAGCAAAATTATTATTTCATCATATCCCATTACTAAATATAAGAATATTCATCTGTAGCGGCCATACTGCCCTTACTTTATTTACTTATTTTTTGTTAAGTCAGTGATCCCATTGCTTTCCTTAATCAGTGGAGGTTTTGTGAGCATCATACTGACCACATTTTATGGCAACCTGTCTAGGATGTAGCCCATCTCTTGTCCACTGTCATGTAAGATGAATATATATGTATATATGGTTAACTGCGCAGGTGGAACCTTGAATGTCCATCAGCTACAGACATGAACGATGAGCAGAGTGCTTTTTTTCTTTTTTTATGGAAAGGGCCTTTACAATATCTGAGTTTTGTTACTATAACCTCCCTGGACCATAAATGTACTGGAATCATGAAATATCTTTTAAGACAGCTGACATTTCAGACTTGAAGTGGCAAAAGGGGAAAACTAATGAAAAATATAAATCAAACTTGAGGGTTCAACCTCAAGAGAGCATTTCTTTGTTTTCTCTTTTTTCCCCTCATTTTGTGGATATGTGAAAATTTGGTCTTATTATGGCCTCCAGGTATTTGTTAACTGATCTGAAATTGCTATGTCAAGTTAGTTCTGTCAGCTAAATCATAAGTTAAAACTCACATTTGAATCAGGCTGACCATGAATTTTCCAAATGCAGCCAAAACTTCATGTCTCAGCTCTAAAAGACATGCAGCAAATAGTGATTTGCAACTGATAGCTGTTGTGCAAATGTATTTATGGTTTGACAGGCTCGATAGAGATTTTGTAAACTTCTTGTATTCTTGTTTTACTGAACTATTTTGCAGATTTGTTTCCACATGCGATTAAAGTTGGGGGAATGTGTCTCCTACTACATACCTAGAGATGGCAGGCAGTGAACCTCTCATAGGAAATTCTATCAATCAGCTGCAAGTCAGATATGAAAAACTGCTTTGTTTTCTTTTTCTGCTTCCTGTCTCGCTCCTTGCACCTGTCTCCCGTACTCCCTCACTCCCTAAGTCTTTCATGTCTGCTGCCTGAGATCGATACACACTCCTGGGAAACAGAGCTGATAAAACCCAGCAGTTCTCTCTTTCCCAACACACATTAGGTCAAATATACACTTGAATACACATGCATTGATTTACTGAATACCTCCTTCAAGTAAATTGGTGGATACACAGTATCAATAAAAGACAACTTATAGACTCTGATGAATAAATTCAGAGAGAGAGGGAAATATTCTAAAATACAATATAGAAATAAATAAATACAATATATTAATTACAAAATATAATAAAATACATTACAAAATATATTATTAAATAAAATAATTCATAGTATCATCCTGCCTGTTTCACAGTAAAATATTATGGATCTATTAATTCACCAGAGCTATACTTATTTGACTAAACACTCAGCATCTCTAGTATATACAGACTTCTGTAGATATATTTTACACACAGACAGAAAAACACCAATAATTGGTTATAAAGCAGAATACTCAAATACCCACTGATAATTAACATCCAAAAGAGAGCACTCAAATCTTTAATCACCTTTAATCCAGCCCTCAAGACATCCTCCACTCCCAAAGCCTTCCAAACTCAAGAGCTGAGCCCACAAAAGAGTCCCGTATGCCATTTGGTGCTGCTAACTGGCCCCTGTCAAGTGCATCCTGATCAGTCTCACAACAAAGCCAGGAAGAAGGGGAAGAAGAAACTAAAGGCCAAAGCAGATTAGGATGCTGTCTAAGGTTACCTAACCTTACCTAATTGGCTGAGTGACCACAAACTGGTGAACAAGGAGTCACAAACAGTCATTGGAGCTAAAAGAACACAAGATGTGATCACCATTTTACAGTTGAGGTTGAAACAGAGATGTATTTCTTTCTAAAATGTAAACCATTCATTAAAGTAAGGAACACTTTAACAAATTTACTTTAATTCTAACTTTTATTGAGCTAATAACCTCAAAATTAAAAATACTCCTGGGAGGAGACAGGTCATCTCTGGCTTCCCAATATAGGAACATGCCACATCCTGAATGACAATGAAGACCTAGACCCACTCATGGATGAAAAGAAACAAAATTATGACTTTATCAAAAATAAAAATGTTAAAAAGCTTAAGTAAAGTAAAGAATAGAATCACAGCCCAAACGCCAGATACTGGCAACCGCCAGTGCTACCCCTCGGCCTTCGGGTAGACACGCCTATGGTATCACTATCAAAACCCTATGTGGCCTTGTTCTTGAGTTATCACATTCACAAGATTTTCAGAAAGCTTGACCTCTAAACTTGAGGTCAAGGTCACCGGGATTCAAACTCAGAGATTTGCAGTAGATGCACCTAAGGCATAAGTTTGAAAATCCTACCTGACTTCCTTCACTGAGATCACTGAGATTCAAACTCATCCATGATTGTAAGTAGAAACAACTATGGTATCAACTTAAAGCTCCTACATTGGCTCGTTCTCGAGTTATCAAATTCACGAGCTTAGGTGTCAACAGCTAAATGTAGCTCGAGTGGTAGATTGTTCCAAAGAGTAGGTGCCATGGATGAACAACCTCTGCTCCCCTAGTCTTTTATCTGTGTGTTTATCAAGAAGTTGAGATAAATTGTCTGCAGCTTGCTGATTTAGTGCTCTCTATGTAAGTATGATGATTTTAAAAAAAAATGATAAAATGAACTGGGAGCCAATGTAAAGAGTATATAATAGGCATAATGTGAGTTTGCTTACTAGAACATATAAGGAATACAGTAGGAGCATTTTCGATTACTTGGAGGCATGAAAGAGATGAATTATACAAGCTGGTAAATAAGGCATAGTTATCTAGGCACAGTGACATGAATGCATGAACTATTTCAGTAGAGGACACCGTAGCTCACAATTTTTAAATGTTCCTTGAATGAAAGAAACAGGAACATAAGAAAGATTTTACATCAAGAAACAAATATTATGCTAAGGTTATAAACACTTTGCTGGCAGATGAGCAAAAGGGAGGAATAACTTCACTGATTACTAAATGTATTTCAGCAGGAGCTATAATCATGACCTCATTCATACTGTGTTATAATAGGGCAATAGTTGGAGAGCTAGTCACTTATGTGGGATAAACAGTCAGCTAGGTGAGACAGCCTATGCAGCTGCTGAGGCTTAAAAGACACATACAGCTTAATGTCATCAGCATAGAAATGATAAGAAATGCCAGAAAAAGACTGAATAATGCTGGCTAAATAAAGGATGTAAAAGGAGAATAATAAATGGCCAAGCACTGAACCTTGAGGAATCCCACGGGTTAGAGAAGCAGTTTTAGAGGAGAAATTGCTCAAACTAACAGAAAACTCCTTACAAACAAATAGGAGAAAAAACATTCTAGTTCTGAGCCAGCCATACCAGCCAAAACCTTAACCATACTGGGTAAAGTTTTATTGAAAAGTATAAAGTATTAAAGTATTATTATTATATGAATTATCCACACATAAAACAGGACACCAGAACTGAACAAATCACCTCAAGACAAAGTTTGCAGTTGTACCATATGCATAGTAGTGTGTTTCACAAGTGGTCCTGCAGATGTTCCCTACTACGTGCCAATTAAGATAGCATTAAGTCTATATTTCAAGGAAGTCTGCAAACTGCAGTCAAGATTTGACATCAGAGACATTAGCCCGGTGTATTTCCGAGGTTGTGTTAGTGCACAAACCAAATAAGTGATAAAGCAGGCAGTCTTTGTAAACTGAGCGATTGTGAACATAAGATAGTATGGGTAAACACAAGAAGAAGACACACACACCAGAATGACATGAAGCTAAAAGTGCAAACAGGGGTCATGTGCCTGTAATAACTTGCTTGTATGATTCAGCAGGTCTGGATGTGCTACTGTGTTGTTCTCAGACAGATTACCAGCATCGCCTGGGGTTTCTGACACCTAGATGTGAAGGATGAGGATGTGGCAGCTATTGTCAGGGGAACACAGAGGATCAAGATTGTCACATACATCTTTCAGAGTGGCAACATCCATCAGTTTCACAAGCTCTTCATTTAGTGGAATTCCCTTTTGTGCCTTCACTCCTCTTCTCCCTACACTCTTCCCTCTTCACTTATGTGAGTGTATTCTGTAAGTAAACAAAACATGAAAGTTTTTATTACTCATTTACAAACCTGCAGCTGTAAAGAGGCACAGTTATATCCATGAATTCTTTGCAGATGCTGGGTAACCATATTCTACTCAAAACGAAAAGAGAAAAAGGACACCTGCACAACCCTTTCTCATTCTGAATTCTCTTATTAAAAAATGAAACATGACACATTTAATATGGCCCACCAGAGGGGCTATCTTATGATCATATGTCTCCAACTCACACAAGGTTACCAAATTTGACAAGTAACTAAGGTCATAATGCATCATGTGCATAAAGAATAAAATTACTTACAAAATACTTTTTTTCTTTATTTTTGAACTCCTCTACTAGTTAATGATGACCTGCATTGTCTCTGTGATGACACATGCTTTATAATTTTGCAAGCATGAGCAGTTTGTTGTTGTGCTTTGTGTTTTTTTCTGTATTCCAGTTCATTTATTTGGCCAAATCTGATTATCAGCTCATATGGTGATAGGAGCAGCAAACCATTAAAACTTTTTCAAACTGCTGTTATGTAGCATTCATCAAATTTCAGAAATCAGCTTATACACTGCTCAAATTCAAACTTGCCTTCCTGAAGCTTGATACACTGAAGTAATTCAAAAAGGTTGTTTTAAAGAATTTTTAATGACGCTGTAACAGTCTTTTGCCGTCTCGTAATAGGATGTTCATAGCGATTGTGTGCGTGTTCACAATGATGGGCATGTCCCTACAGCGGTTGAGGCGAATGTTTAATAACACAGGTTCAAAGACACTCCATTATAGGAGAGCAGAGAGAACGGAGGGTAGGAAAAGGAGCTGAGAGTAGAAACATAATCCGTCCTCCTGTGAGCTCTGTGCGGCTGTCAGACAATGTTGCAAGGACAAATTTAATTTAGTCAGGGGATTTAGCCTATTCGGTCGCTGCTTTTGCTTTGTGAATGTCTAGTTTTATTTGGCTGCTCTGTGCTGATGAAGAACCAGAGTTAACTGATCCGAACCTATTTACCTTTGTGGCTTCAGTTTGAACATCCCATTAACTTTACAACGGCAAAAGACTTTCATGGTGTAATTAGTTCATATTAGCCACAGAGACAATTTGAAGAATTAAAACACTGCTGGATATTTTACTGAAGTAATTACACTTATTTTCAATATGCTGAAATACTGAATTATTACTAACATACGAGGCCTATATGCATTTCATGCTTATGACAGATATAGAAGCCAGGCAGTGATTATATACGATTTCCACTTTGTGGATAAAACGGAGCATCTGGTTTCAGTTCAAAATAACTACAAAATAAATCTCTGGAAAAATCTGTGAAGAATGAAGCAGCCTTAGCTCCTTTCTTGCAAAGCATAGATATCTCTCTTGTGTATAGATATATTTGGGGGTGAGGAGGGCATACCTTCACAAACAATACCGCCTGTCTCCCTCCACCCACCATAACCACGGAGAAGGTCCCATTGCACCGAGGTAACAGGTGCAAAGGTTTAAGACAGTTTTACTACTACAGTCTTATCCCAGCATGCATCAGTCCATCCCCATATGGGTAGAGGAAGTCAGATAAGAAAAAAAAAGCTGAAGAAAGTTTTCTGCACTGAAAAATATGAGTGAGTGAAAGAATGAACATCTCCCTGCACTGAATATTGGCCTTATTTGCCTGGCTGTCAGTCATTCCAAATGGTGTTTTGTCAAAGCATGAAGTGTGGGCAGAACGAGCAATGGAAGAGTCTCATCGTCTTTCTACCTCCACATTACGATGAAGAGAAATGACAAAGAGTCAAAGACTGGCTGGTGAGAAGAGAAAGAGAGAGTTAGTGGTTAAATGTCACATTAGATTATTGCAAAACATGAGGAATAAAGGTCCGTGTCTGTAAAGTTTACTTCATCAAGCACTGAATGAGTGAGAAAAGAGAGAATGAACGCTCAGATTAATTAGCGGGAATGTTGTGACTAGAGTTTGGATATTAAAGACAGCTGCCAGGAAGAAAAAAGAAAAGACAGACTGGGGAATGATGTGAAAGAACGAGCAGAGCAGACTTTCGACTTAATGAGTTTAGTTCTGCTCGTCGAGCTCATCTGCCTGGATATCAACACACGTCTTTTTACTTACGAAATTAATATCTGAAGTACTGACTGTTATTTTTCAAGAGAGAGACAGAATAGAAAGCACACAGATAAGAGTAGAAGTAGAGCGTCACGCAACATAATGCTATTTACACAGTTCAAGACCTGGAAATAGATCTTCTTTCAGAAAAATCCACTTTCTTAAGCTCTAAACAAACTGAATAGTTTCCACTGATCAAATACGGAGACAAATTAATTAGCCAGCAGACTTCTGAAGATGACAAGATTACTAAGTTGTAGCTTCACTATGTTCTTTTCGTCTTTGTTTCTGTTTTCATATCATGGATAATATTTTTTAATAGTTTTGGAAGTCATACTTTAGCTATGTCACATTGTACTTACAGACTCAAGCATCTGGATAGCAGATGATGGCCAAGCTTTAAACTCAGGTTTTAATCTACTCACTAAACCACTACGCTTGAATTTTAAGTAAGAATGAATATATTGGAAATCTCAGTCTGTACTAATTATCACTTACTTTGTAAAGCTGTGTGCATAGAAGATGAGTACCTCAAATCAGCGAATGCGGCATCTGTTTCACAAATTAATTCTTTAAACTAACTCCAAGCAAGTTTTCTAATATGTAATCTTCTCATTTTTTGTATTGTATTTTTTTATCTGAATGAATGAATGGATGGATTGTTTCTAAAGCCAACGTGTGATTTCATGACTGAATTCTTACCTGTTCCTCCTTACCTCCATCTCAGAAGAATTACAGAGTATAAATCAGCTCAAGACAAATGATCCTGTCCAGTTTGTGAATAATATGAGAATCACAAGAAACAGAGGAGATAAAATACAGGAGTGACTTTAAGCTGATCACCGAGAAATAAATCTGATATTGTTCTCGCTCATTTATAAGCTAAGCAGGTTTTGTTTTGGATCTTACTGCTATCTCGGGAGGTGATTGTTTCAGACAAATGAAGATCAATGCGGTAAGAGAAATAAGAGCATTTTTAAGACCTTAAAATTTGGATAGGGCTGGGATGGAAGTAAGGTAAGGTAAGGTATGGATTAGTTCTCCCAAAAGCACAATATTTCAGGTACTGTAAAAACACAGCAGCTCAGCCATTCCTGTAAATTGAAGGGCACAGTGCAGTCACTGCTTTCCTGGGGAATAACAGGCCATCTTTGAAGATTGAACCAAGCAGAAAACTAGAAGGGCAATTGGAATAGCCTATTTTCCAATTTTCAAGAAAGATATGTGGATAATCTTTCTAACAAATAGGCAAGCAAACTGCACAGTAAACATACCTCCACAACAGCTATCTTCTTTGAAGAGAAAGAAAACTAGTGGAACTTAGGTTAATATTAATATTAGATAATATTTCCTTACCAAGAGCACAAAGCTTTGGATAATTAACAGTCATTTCCCTTCTGTTGGAATGTGGAAAATGTGAGTTCAAGTGTCCAGTCAATAACAGCCCAATAATCAGACTCAATTGCTCCTTCTTTTCCACTCTCACTAAAGAAAAAATGTAAGATGTGGAGATTTAGATGTCTGAAAAAAGGCTAGATCAATGAATATCAAATGTCACTGGAAGGTATGGAGCTAATGTCTGAACATAGTGATGACACTGGCTGTATGCTCTTAAAAAACATTTGAAAAGTTTCCCAAAAAGCTTTATGTAGTCAAACTCTGTGTGATTGTTTGATAATCCAGTGATGGCAAGAGTTAGCGGTTTTCATTTTGGATTAATTATATTAATTAAAATAATTGATTTGACATCTTCTATTGGGATTCAAATTGACAGCCTGAAAAATTATATTTCAACAGCATCTAAGAACCAACCTGGTGTTGATTCCCCACCCCAAAAAGAAAGAAAAAAGAAGAAAATGAAGAAGTAAAAGATACCTTCTGTGTATTCTTTTTGTATATTAAATGTGCAGAAGCATTATACTTAGAGACTGCTAAGAGCTACAAAACCCTGAATTTGGAGGAAGGAAGTTTGCAGCAACAATCCATCCATTCTGTGCCGCTCCCTTTAGATTACATTTCTCCTTCAGAATCTCTCCATCCATCTGCTGAAATCCTATTTTCATGACAAACAATAAGACAGACACACTCACTCCATCTCTTCTCCCTGTAGCTGCCAGGGAATGGGACGAACAAAGAATGGAGTAGAATTACAAATCACGAGGTTGGAGGAGACAAGCAATTATAGTTCTTATATAAAGTTACTAATAAATGCTTTAAAAAGCTTCTCTGTGTTTGTCTGTCTCTTCACTTATCTCAACAGCTGTTCGTGTGATCTACTTCAAACTTGGCAGATGTATTGCTGGAGACCAGAGCAAATACAGTGGCGAATGTGAAAAAGCTGTTATGATGGGTGGTTCAGTGCATTCTCATCCCAGTGAGTCTAACATTGCCCTGTTGTCTTGAGGTGATGGGGTCACAGAGATATGCACAAGCCTTTCTTTGGTAACAGTGCTTTGACACACCAGCCGCAATACTGGATGCTAGGAGGTGACATCCGGTTTTTAAAATTAACAGCCTTTGCATAAGAAGACGGGGGAGTGGCAATGGGGTAGAGCCTAAATTTCTAAGCCACCAGACCGTGTTTCAAGTTTCATTTGGGAGCTTTGTGTTTTCTAACCAGTTTTCACTGGCTGATTATTTTTGTGTTCAGTCTCTTTTTAATTTTCCTTTCAGTGTCTTTGGTTAGGTTTAGGTGCCAGAAATATGTAAGAGTAAATTGGGAAACTTCTTAATTAGGGTAAAATATGCCTCTTCAATGCATAACCATGAAAGTTGAAAAAATAACTACCCAAAGGTACCCACTATAGACATTCATGTGTCACCCATCTGACTATGTCCATGAACGAGTGTCACATCACAGACACTAAACAACGCCTTGTGCATATGACATCTACCTCTTTTAATGCAGTGTAGTATGCACATATCTAAAATGTTATGTAAATCCCTGTCTCTAGGAGTACTGATTGTTTTTTATAATGTAATTTATTATATATATACTACTGTGTGTTACAATGAATTAATTATGAATGAAACTAATTTTCACCACCAACAAATAATTAACCTCTATATTACTGGCATAATAACATTTGGTTTTTAATTTGGCTATTAATAAAAATAATTAGTCTTTGTTATGAAAACAAATTGCACTAGATTCCCAGTTCAATAAATGTTGCAATGTTAAATGTCTAGTGCTGTTGTTAATATAGCTGTATTTTCGATTATACAATTCATGCATTTAGGATCTTGCTGTCCTTTGAG
Source organism: Pelmatolapia mariae (assembly GCF_036321145.2). Taxonomy (NCBI): domain Eukaryota; kingdom Metazoa; phylum Chordata; class Actinopteri; order Cichliformes; family Cichlidae; genus Pelmatolapia; species Pelmatolapia mariae. The sequence goes on from NC_086228.1 coordinate 27,832,633, forward strand.
AATGTGTGTAACAATATTAGCACTCGGACCGTGCTCTTTACTGAAAAGGCCAGCTATATCTGAAAATGGTCACGGATTAAGAAAAAAGAAGAAAAAAAAGCTTAAACTCTGACTAAACTGGCGACTTTGAAGATTTGAGATGCTGCTCTGGTAACAAGATAGACCCAAAGTTTGCTTCAGGGAACAGAAAATCCTGGGCGTTTTCCAAACTGTCAACAACCTCAGCTATAACTCAGTTATCCGCATACAGGGAATGGGACCCAGATGTGAAGTCAGCATGTGCTGTCACAACACCCCTGTCCTCAAACATCAAAGTGAGCTGGAGCGGATGCCGTGGGAGCAATCGTTCGACAATCAGTGCTATCGCTCACAGCAGCAACTCACCGAGGAATAAACCTTCTCATCACATCTCTGACTGACCTAGTCTGCACAGTATCAGACGTTCGTCTTCTCTGTAGCCTACAGACTGTGAAGCAGCAACTGGGCTATGCTGATTAGAAGACAGAAGAAATATATAAAGTCTAACTCATACTTGGTGCAACAATAAACAAAACAGCTGCTGCTGTTAAAACCTTCAAGAGCTGTAAGAACTTGACTGATATCATTATAAAAGTAAGCACCATAGAAGATAGCACCATGAAAGCTGCACAGCTCTCAAATTCACTGATCTGTTACTTAAACTAGACTGGACCAGGATTGTGTGAAAACTGCATAGCTCTACCAGCAAAGCTCGGACAGGGATTGTCCTTTCAGTATCGCTGTGCAAGAATTTAATTCCTCAGTCTATTGGTTTCCACAGGTTCCACCATTGATCAAACCATATATCAGTAACTTTGCCTCTGGGCTTTGCTGATTTTTGCATTCTGGCCATTCTGGTCAAAATTAAGACTCAGATATATTTGTTCCCTCTTTCAGTCAGAGTAGCCTTTTTTACATGACCTAAGACTTTGCGGTGCTGACTCTCATTCCAATTGCTTTATAACACCAGCACACAGACAAAAAGACCAGCAAATACACTCAGGGTGTACACATGTGAAATTCTGCAAAACTGGGGCATCCCAGTTCTGTCCAGGAGTAATTTTGCAGAAGTGGTAACTGAGTGCCGAGATGAGCCCAGCAATATCTAGGTAGCACATCCACATCACAGGCAGTAGCTCTTTATCTTAGAGATAGGCATTTGATAACTGAACAGCCATTTTTTTATAACCACTGTAAGCACATTTTCGCACAGCTGGGACAAAATAAATCATCTGTTCAGAATGCAGTTTATTAGGATCACTCCCCTCTGAAACCAGGGAGGGGTTCATACTCATGAAATCAGAAGATGATTTTATAAGTATGAAATCACAGGGTGACCTCAATAGAATTAATGGGAACTTGAGTATGTTATGTAAAATCTTGTCTCTAAGAGGCTGAAGCCAAGTGTTGTCAGTACCACAGCACACGTTACTCACACCCTCACCTTTCTCTCATGGATTTTATCACATTCTAATTCAAATCTCTTTCTTTCCTGTCACGTCCCTCATCGTGCAGCTAATGTTGTTTAATAAAATTATGCAAAAGAACACCACTTTGTCCTGGCCTGAACATATTGAATTATCCAGCTGAGCCGGCAGAGGAAAAATGAGAGAAAACCCAGGAGATAGATGACCTCTTGAAGTCACTAGCACGTCTCTTTCTTTCCTTTTTTCCTCTGAGGGTTAATGTGATCTTGATGAAACCCTGCTCCTACAACAGTTTATGTAATGGGGAAAACACGAGCCAGAAGTGACAGAGAGATCCAGTGTCCATTTTAAATACCAATAAAATATAACCACAAATGAGGAGAGTGTAATAACAGCATAGAGCACCAAGTGAGCCAGATTGTTGCATAAAACAGGGGATTCATCACTTTACCAGTAATTTAAATGCTTCCAAATGATAAGCAGTTTTCTCTAGTAGCTGTGGGTCTGTCTCTGTGCATTAATATGGTTTTGATACACTGTTTTAATGCTGCATGAACAGAAAATTGACGGGAGACCAAGCGAACGATGACAGTTGCTAAGGGGTTCAATCTGGAGCTGCTCCACTTAACTGGAGGATGAAGAGAAGAGAGCTGAGGAGGGACGATGATTTAAGAGAGCCGAGGAGTAATGTACTATACTCAGTGGGCTGCAGTCTCTTCAGTGATGAGAGCATTGTCATATTAATGGGATCTTGTATTCGTTTGTATGAGTAGATGTACAATTTATACAGGAAAAAAAGTTCCATAAGAACAAGAGTGATGAGATGGATAAAGGACAAAATGAGGCAGGAAGGAAGAGGAGACAAAACAAGGCAGACATTATCAGGAGCTATATGAGTTGTAAGAAGCTGGAATTAAATAAAAGAGATGGAATCAGGGTAAATTTAGTTTGAGCAAAAGGTCAAAAGAGAGTGACTAAAAATTTTATATCAAACAAGTCAACTAACAACTTGCAAAAGAATAAGAAAGTAGGAACCATGAGACACAGAGGTTTAATTTTTGAAGAACTGGCCCTTCAAAAATGGTTATAGGTGGGATTTTATATTCAGTAATAAATCAATTTCAAGAGTGCTGGTTTCACTCGAGGTCTTCTCGGTTGTGAATGCAATAAAATTCAAACTAAAAGAAATTTCCTGACCGAGTTCCCTCACAGAACACCCTGCTGCCTCCTGACTGTCCAGCAAGAGGATAAGAGTCATCCCATCCACTACTGAAGTGGAAAGGTGAGCATACCACAATAGTACAACTGCTTTTACATCTGTAAAACTACATTCAGAGGAAAGAAGAACATCTGAGCTCATAGATAGTCAGAAAATTTTCAAAGCATACTTGAGAGGTTCTCTTTTGGCATCTGTCCACTTGGTCTGTTTTTCTGCAGCTTATTTGCATTTCACCACTTTAGTATGGACTGCAGATGTTTAAGTTAAGCATATTAACCCTTTCCACATGTGAGTCCCTGTACCTGGAACAGGCTAATAGGCTATATGTATCTACCAGCATTTTTTCAAGGTTGGAAAATCCATAGCATTGAGTGAACAGTCTGTAAAATAGTCAAAATTTCAATTTCTGTTTTGGTTTTTCCAAAGTCAGATATTGCGAGATTCTCCAGGATGTGTTTTCTAACCATAGAGACAAAGGTTGTTCATGGGTTCATAGTTTTGGTGTTTACACCAACAAAGTTTTAAAAAATGTATTTATTATTATTTGGGGATTTGTAAATTTAGCTTAAGAAGTTGAGTTCCTGAAGACTGAGGAGAGGAAACCTGAGTAGAGACAGCATTTGTCAATTTCATGTCTACCTGAATAAAATCATTAATGACTAGTTTTCAGTCATCTAATTCTAAAATAATGGTGTAGTGGTTAACACATTCTTCTTGGCAATTTCCATGATTTTTTTTCTATGAAGTGTTTCTGCTCAGTAAGATATGAAGGTACATGTTCAACAGCAACAGCATAAAAATGAGCACTTATTTCCTTTTAATTGCATAACTAATTTGATGTTGATGAGGAGAGAGCAGAGATGCCCAAATGGGGGTGGTGGAAGACTTGCTTTTATGTATTATTATTATTGTTATTATTATTTAGTCATCTGCTCTGTCAGGGTTGTTGAGGCCATATTCTACAAAGATGTGTGGAAGAGACTGGTTATTATTCGTGACTGCAGGTTTAGACGTGATAACTGGAACTGCAGCGCGTGGGAGGACAACAATTTCACCCCTAAATATCAGAACAATTGACTCTTGCTTTTAAAAAAGAAAAATGACTCATTAGGTTCTCTTTGCACACTTGGCCATGCTTTTGCTGACTATACTCATGCTCCTGATCCATGTGACTGCATCCAAGAAAAACTAATAAAGTTCTTTTTTATATTTAAAATAAAAGTGTGTTTGCTTTTGCCCTAATTTTACAAAACTACATATGCAAATTGATTATATTCTGGGCCAAAATGCCTATTTGTTTTATTTGTGAATGAGTAGATGTTAATTAACTTGTTATTTACCAGTAAAGTGATTAAATATCTAATATGATAAGTACTATACTGAATGCATGTCAGAAGCTGAGTTTTTAGACACAAGTAAAAGGAAGATCTGAAACGTGCCATTATGTAAAAACAATTTTGATTAAATTCATCAGTTTTTGAAATTATAAGCCGATCCAGTAGCCACTGTCAGTTAATCAGTCACATACATGTTGACAGTATGCGTTCTCCCCTGCATGCGTACAATGTAATTCAATTGTGGTATTCCTGTTTGTATAAGAATAGAATATTACAAAGCTCCGTCATACTAGAGAAAACAGTGGTTGGAGATCGCAGCTTGACCAAAATGATCACAACCATGTGAAATAAACTTGCCACCTTGTTGCCTTTGAAATTGTTGATGGAAGATGGGAATCAGGTCTGTGAATTCTAGTGGTCATCAAGAGAGCAATAAAAGCGAAGTAAGATGGAGTCAAGTTGCAACTGAATGGGGTCATGTCAGCAAATACATACAATCTGTTCGTGATAATAACTTTTTTCTTCTTTCACTCTACATATAGAGAAATTCAAATTACCTATTTACATTCATTTAAGTAGCTAATTTGAAACAGAAATTCAGGAATTCCTCCGCAAATAGTGACAAAGTTACTATAGCAACTGCAAAATGAGATGAGAACATTTGTATAAGAGTGTAACCAGAATGCAACCAGCTTAGTCCCCTATTACAAAGAAAAGCATCACAAACACGTTGTAGTCATTGGCACAGACTGACTGAGATTGATTGCAACTTGCTAACAATCCATCTGTGTTTATAAATTAGAAGGCAGTTAATTGCAAACCTTCTTTATTGTATCATTTTCAGTCAGTCTAAGTTGAACCGTGTTTGGAAACAAACTTTTTTGCCTTCCAGCAGGTTGCCTGTACAATTGCCTCACGATCTAAAGTGGTTGCCTACAGGTTGAGGATATATGTGTAACCAGTTGGTCTCTGTAAAAGCTTGAAATCAGTTACAGAATGTAAAACATTAAATTCAATCACTAATTCAAGGCTGACATCCTAACTTTACTCTAATATTGCAAAGTCATCAGCGAGAGATGCTACAAGTACTTGTGATTTAGTACATGGTACTCTCCATTTACAGTGATTACACTAACTACAGTGGATAGTAACAGATACTAATCTTGATAAAGGCTGTGGAGGGCATCTAAGGCAATATGAATAAGCAATATGACAAAGCTAAAAAGATGGCAAAAGTTGACACAAGAATAAGCAGTCTTCTATTCACAAACAAGATCCCATATATGGCCCTTGTAACCCTTGTAACAGTTGTAACCTAATTGAGCATTAAAGTTGACATTACTTCTTTTATGGCTAAGCAGCATGATTTTTTAAAAGTATAACAAACTGCTGCTCTTTGGTATTTTGGTATATTATCGTATTTAATAACTTTCCTAAAGTGACAAAGAGACAAAAAGAGAAAAAAGGGGAAAAAGGAACGATAAGCTTCATGAGACACAGCTGACTCAAATAAAAGGTAACAAGGATCAGAGACTTTTGAACTATCTCACAAACCCTGAAACATGCCCATTTATTCACACTAAAGGTGATTCAGACTCTCGTTGATCTTTGATAATCATGATTATTGTGTAGATCAAAGTACAGTGTCTACATGATTGCATTCATTTGGGGTTTGTGAGTCTGACAAGATCAGATAGTTTACAAAGATGATTACATAGCATTAATGTTTAGTCAGCCGGATACTCAGTCACAGCATCCTCTCAGAAGAAACATCCGTAAGGAGGGAGAACTAAATGGAAATTTTCCCATTTGCCACTGAATCCACTTCTCTTCTCAACTAGACATTATAGGAGAGACATGACACTCAAAAGATTGTGGATAAAAATCTTTCAGAGTATGACAAAAATGGCAATTGCAACCAAAGAGCCAATCGACAGTTGTACTTGAAAATATGAATGAGTCATGCTATTGTACTGATGCACAGATACACACAGTAGGTTCAAAGTAGTTTCAAATGTGTAATGACGAACGTATAAACTTGTTATAGTGGTAAAGCTGTATATAAATATACTTTTTTTCAGCTTTATCCATAACATGACAATGGGGTGAGCCAGAGATGCTGATCATGAAAATACTCTGGACGGAGCTGTTAATGAAGCCACAATGGTAATTAACTTTTCACATTCTTTTTCTTATTCTAGATACAGAGGATTAAAATCTGCTGGTGGAGCTGTTACCATGTTTGTTGCCAAGAGGTGAGATTTGCTTCTAGAAGGACGTTGCCTCAGTTAATCAGCCATCTCATTTAAACTGTTTTTTTCTTCCATTGCTAGTTATTTCTAAACTTTGGTGCTTGTGCACAAGGTTCAAGCTGTTGTTTGTTCATTTGAAGCACAATAAACACACTGAATGTTTTCACTCTAGTGTCATCTGAAACATGAAGGAATCAAATGAGGAGATGATCCCGGTGCTATGCCAGTGACTGCTGTTTGTGTATGTCTGTTAAAAGGACAACAGTAGCTTGCACCAAATGCCTGCGTTATCACATTAATTGTTTTCAAAGGAGGTTTTAGGAGAAGATTAAACAAAGGAGACTTTTGGGGTTTGTTTGGTACACAATTAAAGGTATTCCACTCAAGCTCTTGAGGGAATAGAAGAAAGCAAAGTGCAAAACAAGATGCAATCAGCGCTTCTTAAAATATTCTCCAAAATGTGATTCTAGCTTTTAGGTACTGAGGGATAACCAAAAGTAAGGAACAGAAGAGAGGGGATATGAACCACTTAAAAAGAGTAAACATGACTGTATACCTAACTTTAATCTAAAGATTAAGATACAGAGTGTACATTGATTCTTTGTGGCCTTCTGGACTGGTTGTCATTATTTATTGAACAAATATTAAGCTAATATGCAGAAGCATTATGTGAAAAATGAATGTATTTGTTTTAACTGATTATCGCCAAGCATGATCACCTCTATACTAACCGAGCCTTCGGGTGTGTGGAAAACATCAGCAGTGATCTTAGAGAACCAAATATTGTTGCCCACCAATCTGGGAAGGGTTATATGGTAATTTCCAAACTATTTGAAGTCCATCATTGTACACTGGGAAAGAATATTTGTGCATGGGAAACATTCAAGACAGCTGCCAATCTTCCTGGGAGTGAACATCCCATCAAATTCACTGCTACTGTAGGTCAGACTGTGCAATGCTCAGAGAAAGTGCAAAACAAAAACAAAGAGATACATGTCTGACTTTGCAGGCTTCAGTTAGATTTTTAAAAATTTCACGATCATCACAAGCGTGGCTTGTTTGGAATGGTTGCCAGGAAAAAGCTTCTTCTCTCTAAAGAGAACACGGCTCAGGTTTGTAAAACTGAATCTGGAAAAAAAACAACAAAAAAAAAAACAAACACAAAAAACACAACACCACCACTGGAAGACTCTCACCTGTCCAAAGATCAAAGTGGAGATAACACACATAACACAGTGTGCCATGTTTGTCAAAAAACAAACATAATATATTACAACAAAGATTTCATAACAGCTATCAAGCATAGTGATGATTTGGGTTTGTTTTACAGCCACAGGACATGTGCACCTTGCAGTCACTAAGTTGACCATGAACTCTGTATACAAAAATATTCTTGAGTCAAATCTGAGGCCATTTATATGATGCATAAGGTTGGATTCATATTGGGTCAAGCAAATAGGCAATGACCCCAAGCTCACCCTCAATTCAACAACAGAGTATAAAAAGGGAAAGAATAAAGGGGCTGCAATGGCCAGTCATAGTCCAGACCTCAAGTTGAAAGAAACGGGCCTTAAGAGTGTTGTACAGAAATGAATGCTCACCAACCTCAATGAACTGGAGCAATGTTGTAAAGAAGAGTGAGCCAAAATCCTTACACAAAGATTTAAGAGACTGATAAAGTCATACAGAAAACATTTACTTCAAGTTCCTTAAAACTTCCAAATCGTGGAGTCTACTGCACAGAGTCTTGTGAAAACTTTTTCATTTTACTATATGTCCCTGATCTACCCACATTCATTGACTACAGTGGAAGTACAATGCCTCAGCTCCATCAGTGTACCTTGGTGGTCTACAAGTTACTGAATCGTGGGGTGTTTTAAATTGTTCACAGGACTGCTTCTGCATTTTGCCTCATTTTTGGCAAAAAAACAAACATAAATCGTGACATTAACAATTAGACAGCACCATGTTGCACAAGAGCCACCAACTCTAACAACAGTTAGGATTTCTGCTACTGTTTCCTGAAAAAGGATACAGGTTCTGTTACACACGTTAACTAGATCAATGGGAAACCTAATAAACATCCAGCAGGAAATAAAGGCATTGTTAAGATAGTTTGCCAACAAGCAAACTTTAAAACTTTAACAGTAATCCGCAAATTTAATTTTGGTCTATTTAGACGGTGTGGTCTTTACTCTTCACTATCAAACAGCTTGTCTGCCAACAGCTTATGACCCACAGCACAAAATGAACTAGATAGACAAATTTAATTGGTAAGTTTCATAATTATGACTGCCAAAAAGAGAACTAAATGTTGTTTTCAATTGGACTTCATTGGACTTACATTTATTTTAGCTTAACTCATCATGACACTCCTCCCTTGCCCTGAGCTTTCTGTGTGTCTCACCCAAATCTTGCCCCTCTGCAGTGCGTCCTCCTAAAGTACTGAAATGCTAATAAGCTGCAGACAGACATAATGCCAGAGGGCCAGTGGACTGATGCCAAAAGGGGCCAGCTGAGTACAGCCAATAAATGGTCTATTGGTGTCACAGTGAGGCTCTGTCTCCTATGCTCTGGTGTTAATGAAGGAACAGCAGAGTGAATGTGGGACCACTCTGCCTCAAGGCTACATAATGCCACTGCAGATTGTGAACAATTACATCCAGTAGAGACATAAAAAAAATAAAATAAAAATAAAAACTGGAGCTTGGTGACAGTGTTTAAATGACTGAATTCACTGTTAAAAGCAATTATTGTGACTTTACACAAGCTATTTAAATTATTCATTTTATGTAGATCATGTGATCAACCATCACATAAACCAACACACTTGTGTAGGATTGTCTATTTAAATGTAAAACATCATTGAGGCATGCAATTATTTTGTCTTGGCTAGTGTTCAGATAGTGGCTGACATAAAATGTTTTGTTTTATAAAGTTAAGGCCTAGATTACAGTTTTTCTTGATTGCTTTGACCGACCTAAAAAAAACAGGATCCACTCAGTTTTCTTCATCATAATATCAGTAGTATGGAAGACACCTCTTGGAAATATGTTAACCCTTTCTCATTGGATTGACACATTTTCCCCACCCTTTTGCAACACAGTTAACACAAAGGCCATTCAAGCAGTCCAAACCTCACTGTTGTATGGTAACCAAACAAACCAAACTTTTGGCTCTTGACGGAGGCGGTCGCACTTTCTCCTTCTCCTTCTCCCTCTCCCTCTCCCTTATCTTTCCTGCTTGGCTTCTCATGTCTTTTGTATAGTCTCGCTTATTCTCTAACCCTAAGAGAGTCTTCCCAGACTTGTTCTCTAAAAACCTAAAGAAGAATTATGGATTTGATCAACTGGTCCCTTAACGAAACTGACAACTCCTGGGCTTGGGAGAGCCTGATTGTCCTGGGGAGACGTTTGCTGCCGGATACTCGATGGTCGGTTGTGTTGTGTGTCTGGCGACACTCTCGATGGAGGACATTGAACGGCATCTACCAATTCGGAACCACGATAACAGAGTTCTGGCTGATTGGATCTGGCTCGGACCTGGCATTTCGAAGAATAAGAAGCGGCTACAGCTGTTCAAAATCCCACAAGGCTGGCCAACATGATAGACGATGGGCAGGGCTGTGTGTACTCAGACTGTGTTTTTTTGAACGCAATATGGATAAGATCTTGGAGAAGCTCATGGCTCTGCAATATGGATAACATCTTGAAGAAGAACAACAGGAATTGAGAGACCTGGTGACCAGTGACGGACATTAGACCTACTGTAAAATTGGATGCAGTGTGTTTGCACTAACCAAAACAACTACCATCTTCATCTCATGTGGCCCCCCTGGCGCCAGCTGGATGCTCAAGGCAAAAGCTGATGGGAATAACAATTCTCCCTTAGATAACAAGACTGTGTTGTGACTTTCTCCCTCCTCATTCAAGGCCACCCGCATCGACTGAAGATTGTTGACTTTTGCGTGTGAAGGGACACTTTCTCCCGGCTGAACACGGAACACACACACACAGTCACACGCACACATACGCATGTACACTGACACAGACCTATACTCACCCCCCCTCCAAACGCCTTCGAAGCTTATGTTTTCTATGTTGTGAGATGTGATGATTTATGTGCTATGTGCTGAGGTGTTTTTTTTTCAGTTCTCAAACTGATCTCCCTGTTGGAGCTCAGTCTGGGGGAAGTTCTTTTTTCTCCTCGTCTTTCCTCGTGTTGTGCATTTTCCATTGTTATAGCTCTTTCACCTGTCTTCCCCATGTGATGTTGTGTAATGTATGTATGGTCGGAAGGGTAAGATAGTCCGGCAAAAGGTCGGCAGCCTTAACCCAATTTCCTTCAGGGTCAACCTTCAGGATCAATAAAGTTTTATTGAATTGAATTGAATTGAAACAGAAATCACCTGCTCCTAACTATTAGGAACGATCAGTATGAAATCAATGAAGCAGCTGATTGACACTCCTTCACACAAATCTTCAACCAGCAGTCAGTCTGCATGTCTTAAAAGGTGTCTGTGTCGTTCTTTACCAGCATGGATGGAGGAGGTCTAAGGCAGATGAGAGTGAGAGTAAGAGGTAGAGGGGTCCGAGGAAGAGGAATCCGTGTGAGAGGTGTAGGTGTAGTTGGAAGGTCTCAAGTTTCAGAAGAAATTCAGGCAACTGTTATTGATGACGTTATCAGTGGTGGTCTTTCACTTAGAGAGACTGGGCAAGGAGTACAACTTGTTCTAAACAGAAACACTGTTGCATCCGTTGTCCGAATTTTTCAGCGGAAGAACAAATAATGTTACTGTACAGTATATACAGAAATACATTCAGTGATATACTTTATGTAATTGTTTTCTCCTTTCCCATTAAATGTATTCTATATTTATATATTCTATAAACGTTTAAATGTTGCTCATTGTGTCGATCCGTTTATGACCACATTGTACCAATCTTCTGATGGCTGCTTCCACCAGGCTAACATACCATGTTGCAAAGCTCAAATCATGTCAAACTGTTTCACTGTACTCAAATGGCCTCCGCAATCATCAGGTCTCAATTCAATAGACCACCTTTGGGATGTGGTGGAATGGGAAATTTGTAGTATGGATGAGCAGCTGAGAAATCAGCAGCATCTGTGTGATGCTACCATGTAAATTTGGACCAAAATCTATGAGGAATGTTTCCAGCACCTTGCTGAATTTAAGCTATGAAGAACTAACAGTTCTGAAGGTGAAAGGGAATCCAGTCCAGTCCAGCGAGATGTATCTAAGTAAATGGCCGTGTGCTTTGTTTTTTTGCAGCTCAGAAAACACCCCAGTGGTGCGGTTCTCTGATAATCACACATTCATCACACAGATACACACAAGCAACCGGCAGATAGTTAATTTCAGTGGTTTTCTCTGTCTCTCTCACACACACATAGACACACACACAAACTGCCAGCAGGTAATGCCATTGGTGGCTAGAATTCATCTCATTTGTATCTCATCTATGCTACTGAATCATAATAATGGTGAGAAACAGAGGCATAGCAGGAAAACAAACGGGAAAAGCCACTGATCCATTTGGTCAAATTAAATAAGGTGAACACAAAATTCAGAAAAGAGCAGTTTTTCCTTCCTAGCAATCTTTTTTGCTCCTGGCACAGCACCCAGAATGCTTGTTTGTTGAACAAATGACTCATCAATCTACAATGTAAAAACGATTTTGAGATTTTATTTTGAAAAGTCTAAGCAAAACAAATTTGTTTTGAGATCCCTTGTTAATGGGATGTTACTTATTACTTATATAACTGCGGGAATTTCAGTGGGTATACTGAGGTATTTATTCTGTTGTATAGATCGTATATTACTGCAAGTGCAAACAAGAAATAGAAAGTGCACAAATATCCCCAAGACTCTATAAACTATAATCACATGACACACAAGAAGGAATAATAATAATTTGAGGCAACTATAAATATTCTTATGCTTTTTTTTTTAAGAGACCTATACATTTACAGTGTTGCAATGTCCCTTGCTAAAGCTTTCATGTTAGCATACACTAACAGACCATGATGTTAGATTTGAACCTAACTCTAGAAATAGCTCAATGTTACCATAGGGCTGAGCTTTGATCCTTCTGTGTGCATTAGCTATGGTATCTTTATCTGGTTTAAATGACAAGCTGTAGGCTTGGTTATCTTTTTTTTCTTCATCCTGGCAACTCTGAACATTTCTGACACATTTGAAGTGATACTTATATTTAATACACACATTTTACCCTTTTTGATAATTCTGTTAGCGTTAGTTTGTTCATACTTCATAAGTGACATATACATTTTTACAGCCAAAGTTGTCACCAAAAATGTGTTTTCTGGGGTCACAGTAACCTTTGAGCATCAACTCATATCCATGTGAATGTCTGGGTTATATTTGAAGAAATGAAATTACCGTGTTTAAGCTTGCACAAGAAAACAGTTGGCAGATGTACATGGTAAGACAACTTCAGAGTATAGACGTCTGTTGTTGCTTTCTCTACTGCAGACATATAACAAAAGTGCTTACACAGAAGATGTCTTGATGCATCCTCAATCATCCAGGTAAGTGAATCTCCAAAAGTTGATTCTGTTCATCTGGACGTGGCATTTTCAGTGTTTCCACTAAAAACGCTGCGTCCAGATGAACAGAAGAATATATTGGGCCTCCTAAGGTTATGTAGCTGCTGTCAACCAAGCATTCAAAATTTTATCAAAATGTTTTAATCCCTCAAATCTATTTAATAGTGAATTTCCTATTTTAATTGTGAGTATCATGAAGATGTTTTGTGATTTGATGAAGACTGCTGCCTTGACAGTTGTCCAGATAAAAATCACTGACACACTCCACAAGAAGGGTGAGTCAGAGAAAGGTCATTGCTCTGTTCACCGAGTGTTTTATAAAAGCATGTCAATAAAAAGTTGAATGGAATGGACTGGTAGTGCTTTTCTACTGTACCTGAACGCTCAACGCACTTTATACAGTATGCCTCATTCACCCATTCACGTCCATTCGTACAAGGACCTTTTTTCTTTTCTTATCCTTAAGTGCTTTATAGCTAACACTGACACTCTGATGGATGCTTTGGAGAGCAACTTGGTATTTTGCAAATATCCAGGATATTTGTTATGCAGACTCAAGCAGAACCGCCAACATTCAGTTTAGTAGATGCTACATCCACCCCACCTTTTTGCCTTCCACGACTGAGAGGGAAAAGCATAATAAAGGTGCACAAGCAGCAGGGATCATCCCAGCCTTGAGAGGACTGTCAAGAAATCTGAGAGGGAGAGTTTCATGAGTGGACAGAGGCAGATGTCAGTGCATCAAGAGCCACCACAGTTGTCTTCAGGAAAGGGGCAACAGATGTTGCATTCCTGATATTAGGCTAGTCCTAAACCAGTCTCAGAAGAATCTTACATGAGCTAAGGAAAAGAAGTGGACTTCCTCTTTTCAGTTAAAGTCATTTTTGTATTTCATTTGCAAATCAAGATCATAGAGTCTGGAGGAAGAGGTACACAATTCAAACTGTTTAAAGTCCAGCTTTAAAACCAGGCAGAATTTAAAAGAAAAGTTAGACTATTGCTATATTGCTATGCTATAGTGTGTGTTATGATTGCCGGCATTTCCAGTTCATAGCAGTGTTTGATTTTCTGTGTTCCCTTCTGAAGTGAGCAAAGTTTTACCTAACTGAGAAAAACAAATGCATAAAATGCTGATTACTATGCATTTCCTTACAATTTGTTTGTTCAACAGACTTGAAAATAAATAAAAAGGAAAAAAAAGCATAGTACTTGATAGAGTATAAGTAAAATCAACAGGTTTGTTCCTGTTATATGATCAACGGCTGCTCTAGAACAGATGCATTTCATCCCTGTGATATTGTATTATCAACTAGAAAGCGAAAATTTCAGAAGAAATTTTAAGTGTGCCTATGCCGCTGGTAAACAGTGTAGTTTGCCATTCATACAGCTACAGAGAGCAAAACTCAGCAGAGCAGCCATTCTCCACCATGAACTATGGTAAAAACAAACACCGCTCGCACCTCACAGATGACAGCTTACAATTTTGGGTAAAGATGAAGTGACTTTGTACAGCCCCGATTTGCAGACGCTGTGCACATAGTTTCATGAGCAGAAGTCCCATTGTACCACGGCAGACCCGACAATGTTTGCATGAACACGCTTTGAAGCATTACGTTATGGACCACTTTTCACACATAGTTGGTGTACCCACACAGCCGGCTGTAGCTTTTCAACTCACAGCCTGACACACACCCAAAAAACAGCCGAGAGAGCACAGACTACGCCAGAGAGGCGTGATTGCAGATGCCGCTCAGGTGGGTCCACCTCCCCTGCAGCGGCACTGCAGACCACGCCCCGCCACACACATCAATCACGTAAAATAAATATTTATGCACTTTTGCATTCACTTTTTGTTTTTTGTTATTTTTACACAGTGTTCTGAATGATTAACAATGGTCTACAGACAATCTTGTGTATTATTATACAAACTTTGGTTGTAAGATGCCCTACCTGGCCCCCTGGCAAAAGCTTTGCTAGATCCGCCCCTGCACAGTTACCAGCTGTCAGCTAAATAAAAAAGGAGCTTGGTGTTTATTTCTCTCAGAAACAGTTCATAACTTCCCTTCAACTCATTCATGTCACCTAAAAAAAAGGTAAACCTGTTTCTCCATCACCAGTTCAGCTCTGATGATTCGGTAAGGTCATCTCCTGGTTTCCACCAGCCGCTTCTACAGCTGTGGCTCCAGCAAACATCAGCTGATACTAGAAATTAAAATCAAATGAATTCTAACAACAGCTGATCAAGCTTAAACGTGCTGCTGTTGTTTAGCGCGATAAACAAACAAGAGAGAAAAGCCGATCATTGATCAGTTTCATGACTGAAGTTTGAACAGGCGAGAGAATGACAGGGGAGGCTGTCATAAAGTTCAACATCAGTAACTTAGCGCGCACACAGCTGTATAGAAACTCCGTCGTGCTAGCTAGCACGCAGTACGAGTTATTATAACTGATTGTAAAAAGTCAGCACAACGAAAATAAACTACACCTAAACTCGGTTTATATCTGACCCAAATAGAGTGCAGTTCATAACTTCTTACCTGAAATTCAGTTCACCTCACGCTCTGACCGGCAGCCGCCTGCTTCTCCTGCCTTCGGTTTCCCTGATCCACGATCTACCAGCGGTTGATCGGCGGTCGCCTCGCCGCCTCGTTCCCTGCATGCTCTGTCTGACACACACCGGTGGATAGCTGCCCTCGGTTGTAGCTCCGCGTCAGCGACCACCAAACAACTCAGTTATTTTTTCCACATCGACCAGCATCTGGACAATCCACCGCCTTTCACTGTTTGTACCGTTACTAAAAAAAAACCCTCATCGGCTCATAAAAACGAAAAATAAGTCCAGCTATGACCCTGAGTCAAAAAGACAGCCAGTTAGCTAGCTAGCTGTCTAGCTCTTTGCAGGCACCGAAACCATCAGAGCTAATATGGGATGTCTTGGTAACACGAGCACATATTTGAAGTTTACATCTGGCCAATCCACCACCTTTCACTGTTTATACCGTTACTAAAATGAATAAATAAATAAATCATTTATTTATTTAAAATAAGTCCAGCTGTGACCACGAGACTTTACGAAGGACCGGGTGTGAAACCAGAGTAAGCCGCTCTCACTGTCATCCAGGCCGGCTGTAGCTTGTTAGCAAAGCCGCGCTAGCCACACTAGCCAGCTAGCCTCAAGCAGAAACGACATCGTCAGAACATTGTCGCTAATATGGGATGTTTTGACAAAATGAGCAGATATTTGAAGTTTACACACCTATATTCTCGCCTGAAAATATCTTAAAAGTTTATTTTGTGACCTAGAAACAGTATTAAGAGGAAAATAAAAACTAAGTGATGGCCGCCATTGTTTGACTCGGCAGAGGCGTGCTATGAATTGTGGGATATTGAGTTTTCCACCAAGCATTACCGTAACTTTTGAATGATTTGCGCAACCTTAAAAATTCCAATGGCTCCTGAAAGCAGCGACGCTGTGCGCACCGTTGATATTGTCATCATTACGGTAATCCAAATAAGGGTAGACAGGCCGTACTACTCCCGGCATACCACTAGAGAGAGCCAACACACCACAAATGAAGTTTGAAATTTGTATCAGTGGGACCAAAAGATGGAGCCAACACACCACAAATGAAGTCTGTTTCTATGGCGCCAAAAGAAGAATCTTTCTAAATTTGCACTAAAATATTAATATTTAAAAAACTATAAAAGTCATAAACACCAAAAGTGTATACCATACTAGTCCAGCTCCAGCCGCACAAAATGATCTAACATATGTAACCCTATTGTCAAAACTGTTTGGCAGAGAAGCGCGGGAAAATTTTCACTAAAATATTAATATTTAAAAAACTATAATAGTCATAAACACCAAAAGTCATAGCACACCATTCCTGATCCAGCCGCACAAAATGAGGTAACATATATGAAGCTTGTCTCAAAACTGCGAGGCGAGATTCGCTGCAAAATTTCAGGCGGAAACTGAAGAATAATAATAATAATAATAATAATAATAATAAATCCGACGAATAGTAATATGTGTGCCTCTTGGCATAGGCACACATAATTACATGCGGTACAACTTCTAAAACATTAAAAATAAATAAATAAATAATCACCGAAAAATGTGTAAGTTTTGTTAACAAAAAAAGTCATTTGTTATTTGAGCCATAATACAGAGCTACTCCAAAATATCAAGTGCAGTTATTATATTTCAGTATAAAAAATATATTTCTGCTTACTCCAAAATATAAGGTATGATGTTTCAGCACCATTTTTTCACACACACACATGCTATGACGTCTCATCATATAATAAGGTGGTGGCAGAGCCTAAGGGAGGGAGCAAAGCGGCCAAACACTCAGAGTATTTCATGTTTGTCTGTAGGCAATGACATTAACAACCCAACATGATTTAACTTCCTAATTCATCCACCTTCTTTATTTATGAGCCAGCAAGGCTTTTTAGCAAACACTGATGGATCTCTTTTACTCTTTGGTCTCCACCCCGAGGACTTGGTAGGGGCATAAAAAACTGATGTGGAAGAAAAAAGACGGGCTGAGAAAAGAGAGTAACAAAATAGTGCTAGAGAAATATGACGGGGTAATGTTTTTTGTTGGTAAGACATGTGGGATAATACATTTTATTTTTCAAAAGGCCACAGCTTCTTTCTTGTTCTGAGCATCTTTCTGTGTCCATTCTCCAAAATCCCTTTTCTCATCATGTGCGAGTGTTTCTCTCTTATATCAGAGAAATCCTCTGCTCGAGTAATCCGTCACTAGATGACTTTTACAAGCCAGTTTATATCCCTGGGTATCTCTTTTTTCTTATCCATAGGTTGGTCAACTTCCCAGTATTTGGACTGAAGGCTGCTGTCATATTCATTTCCAACTTTCTACTTGCCACATTAAGTATTAGGGTCCACGAATCACGTGTCCACACATGTTTAAGTGAATTAAAAATACAAAACACCTGTGGATCCCTTTTTTCTAGAGCCGAGTTTAGATATTCCATCCAAACAGTTTGTTAACCTTTAGATACAGGAGTTTTAACCCAGATGCCCTTCCCAACACAGCCCAAAGGGGGTTGGTGTCTCTAGCTGGAATCAAACTAGCAACCTTCAGCTTGCCAAGCAGATGTGTTACCCACTATACCGCTAGAAAAAACAATACAAGAGTAGAGAAACCGTGTAGAATTTTATTAAAAACTAAGAGTCTTGCTTTGCAGTTCACTGTCTATATCTAAAGTTTGCATGTTTTTTAAAGCAATTTCTTCTGCCCTTGCTCGCCAGTTGCTCTGTTTCTTGATCCATCATCCCCACATGTTCATCACTGAAATAATGTGACATCCTTTGAGTATGCATTGTACAATTTTATCTGCATCACCATACATGTACATGAGACAAAAAGCCTTAATGGAAAAAAACAAAACAAAACGTAATCCGTGTCCCATAATGAAGTCCTCAGCCATCCTCCCAAGAAAAAAAATTGTGCATGTTTCATAAGCATATAAAAACAAGTCTTTTAGTCTCCTTAGTCACTTTTTTTTAATGTGCCCAACAAGTCATTGTAAACAATAAGTAGAGGACACCCACAGAGAAAGCTGCAAACCTGTGGATTATTACAATTACATATAGCAATTAAATTTGTTCTTTTTCTTCTTAATACAATACATTGTACTTTATTTTTTTTATGTTAGGGTCACAAAACTTATGAAGTGTGGAGGCTGTGTGCTCTGCTTGTAATAATAATTATGCAAGTAATTTTCTGAAACATGTAGCTGTAAAGTGCATGTTGAAAGTAGTTCTAGGTATTGTCTAAAGAGTGGGATGTCAAAGAGAGATTTACAGTGTCATGTAATCTGCAGTTATACAATTCTAAACAGCAAATCACATTTAAAAAAAAACACGACAAAAAAACCCAGCAAAATATTCTATTTATACAGTATTTGCATAAAAACCATTAAACAGAGAGAACGGTTCATAAACTAAAAATTATATAAAAGGTATTATCATACTTTTTAGATCAAGAAAATGTATCAGTTTCAATACCTTTATTTCAAAATTCCTGTTAAAGCTTTCAGTTTGCTGGGTAGGGATGTCTGCCTACACTTAATCAAGTGTCTTTTCCACGGTTACATGAATGATTCTCTTCCTTAGGGATTACTTCAAGATTTTAGTAAGACTTGTCATAAGAGACATAAAACTAACCATTTTAATATTAATTCAATCAATTAGGAACCATTCTCGTGAGCCACAGTAAAATTACAAAAGCATTTCACTTACTGACATGCAGTAGTAGATGTCTCTAAAACTATGCCTATTAACAGTACAGTGTATAACTCAACTGTTTGTTAGGTCTAGTGTCTGAAGGCATAATTTATTTCCTAGTTATACAGTTGCATCCAAATCACATTCAGTCTGCTGCCACTGCTTAAAGTGCAGCTGTATCCACCAGCTTACTTTGTGCCATATACTATAGGGCCCCTTTAGAGCTCTTTCAGAGTCCATTTCTCAGCGAGGTGGAGTAGTTTTGGCAACAACAGCACATCAGGCACTGGAGGTCATCATCAGTGTGTGGGAGTAGTTGAAGATAATACAGAACAAGCTTAACAAGAAAACTTTACTGCTCATATACGGTACATATTACTAAAAATCAGTCATTGCAAATGGAATGCTTATGGTTAAAATAGAGCTGGGTGATTAAAAAAAAAAAGACAATTACTGTAATATATGTTTTCCTTGATAGAAATGTGAGATCTAAAGTGAGATATAAAGTTGCCAGAATTCATTCCATCCATGTTTTCAGAGACAACACAAAAGGCCAAAGACAATGAGAGGAGTGCCACCTAACAAATTGCATGGTTGAAATAGGGTTAACACCACTTTAAGTTATTTTGATGCACACAGCATAAGAGGAACAGTCACCACAGCAGCACGAGTGCTAATGTTAGGGTTACTGTAGCGGTACACACCAGTACATCAGGAGTGTGGACAAGATAAAAGACAAATTGACAACAGAAAATGTTAAGCAAAGCTTGAAAAATAGGGTTACTGAACACGGCATTTCAACAGACACAGCCTGAGGGTAAAAACTCAAAGATATTGATGAAAAGAAGAGTCAGAGGACTTCAGTAGTGTGGGGATATTTTCACTTTTTGAAATCTTACAATGAAGCAGAGTAGTATACAGTAGATACAGCCACTTAAAATGGCTTCATTAATGACAGGACCCTGATAGATCAAAATATTGATATAGATATCAATACCTTACTCAAGCTGTCTGCCACTAATTTTAGCCCATCAACTTTGCCATTTATTTTAATACTCTGGTTTTAAAAATTTGGCACTGTGAAAGAGACACTCCAAATTCAACAACTGGTGCATGTCCTGCGAGTAAGTGTTTAACCTGCAGTATTTATTTATTGATTTATAAGTGGAAAAAGTCCATGTGATGACAGGTAGGGGAGAATTAACAGCTATTAATGTTCAACCTGGTCTTAATGAGTTTTTTCTCAGAATTGAGAAAAAAATGTCCCCACTTTTTCTTTTTCCAGTGGTCCTGATCCTGTTACTAGTTTATGTAGTTCTACTCAGTCAGAGAAACAGCTTTCAGTGCAGAGCTGCATTCAAGAAAACTCTAACATTAGAATATCAGTATTATTTTTTTTTATCTTGGGATAACTGTAAGAGCATCTACTCTCCTCCTTGAAACAAATTAAAAGGTTTTAACATAAACAACAAAAACTGAATATCAAGTAGGAAAACCTTACATTTAAGGAATTCACATAGTAGTATAGACTGCATTTTTTTGGAAAGTCTTCTAATATCCCGGTTTCGGGAAAGCACCATGAGTCAATCCAAAAACATCATCCCAGCCCCCATAAAACTCAGCCCAAACAGCTGATAGTTACACACCCACACACATTCATCAAGTTAATGCTGGTCGAATACACTTTAATTTGCATGGTTGGAAGGTTAAAACAGAGCATGAAAAACATTCTCTTCTAAGGTACGAGGACAGGATGGAAAATGATTTAAAAAGCACCCAATGTCCAAAGAACAACCTTGATATACCTTCATAAAACCTGGAGACCACTGAAAAAGAAAAACTAGGTGAAAGTCTGGCCTGTCTTAAGCAAAATATAAAGAAATTATGGGTTGCTCAAGACTTTTGCACATTTTAAGAGTATAAAGAAATGTAAAGAATAAATCAAAATCTTAAGTTGTAGCCTAACAGACACATGAAGGACATGCTCATAATTCAAATAGAGGTCTGAAACAGTTATTTAAACAGCAGTGTCCAACACAATCATAGTGATTGTGGGCAAGTTCATGTGCAAATGGGAGTGGGGCAGTCAGTGAAAGGGCAATGGTGGTGGGTCAGAGTTTGTATGTTTGGGGGGGTGGGGGTTCAGAGGGAAGAAGTGAATGCAGGTCTGGAGTTCGTGTGTGTGAGAGCAGGGAGTGAATTCAGGATCCCCACAGCCTGATAGATGAAGCTGTCTCTCAGTCTGCTGGTTCTGGCCCGGAGGCTTTTCAGTCTCCTTCCTGATGGCAGCAAGCTGAAGAAGCTGTTGGACGGATGAGTGGAGTCACCTGTAATGCAGAGGGATATCCTGGAGGGAGGGGAAGGAAGAGAAGTACCCACGATTCTCTCCGCTGCTCTCACTACCCGTTGTAACATTTTTCGGCAGGACCCAGTGCAGGAGCCATACCACACAGTGATGCAGCTGGTGAGGATGCTCTCCATGGTACCACTGTAGAAGGTGCTCATAATGGGGGTTGAGGATCTTTCTCTCCTCAGTTTGACCAGGAGAGATCTTCTGAGATGTGCACACCCAGGAACTTGGTGCTGCTTACCCTCTCCACAGCAGCATCGTTGATGGTTAGTGGGGTGTGCAGGGTGTGAGTTCTCCTGAAGTCTATGATGATCTCCTTAGTCTTGTCCACATTCAGGGACAGGATGTTGTTGCTTCACCACTCGGCCAGATGGCTAACTTCAATCCTGTAGTAGGTCTCATCATTGTTGTTGATGTGACCTACCACAGGTGTGTCATCTGCAAACTTGATGAAAAGGTTGGAGTTGTGTGATGGTGTGCAGTCGCGGGTCAGCAGAGTGAAGAGCAGGGGGCTCAACACACATCCTGAATACAGGGAGCCCCTGTATTCTGGAGGTGTTGCTGCCGACCCGTACTGTCTGCTGTCTTCCTGTCAGGAAATCCAGCAGCCTGTTACACAGCAAGGTGCTGATCCCCAGCAGATCCAGTTTGTGAATGAGTTGCTGGGGAATGATCGTGTTGAATACTGAACTGAAGTCTATGAACAGCCTTCTAACATATGAGTCTCTAGTGTCCAGATGTGTGAGGGCTGAGTGAAGGGCAAAAAAAAAGACACAATGCCAGTAAGGATGCAAAAAATGTCATATTTAGTGGCGTCCAGATCACTGAGCCAATCACTGAGCAGTTTTAAAAGGTTAAACATATTTGTAGGTTTTTAAGTAGGGACCTTCATTACCAGCTCCCTACTTATAAACATTTTCCTCAGACAGCACTTTCCCAGTGTAGAGAAACACTTGAACAGTTGTGTCATACTTTTCTACCAGATTAGATTTTTGTTTAAGTCACACATCTGATCCATATATGAGGCTCACTGCCCATGTCTTTTTATATATTTTTATTTATAAAGAGCCCAGAACATCTGAATAACTGCAGGCCTCACTTGCCTCAGTAAGGTCGGTGTTCGTGAATTAAAACAATTTTGCAAAGAAGCATACGCCAAAATCTCTCCACAGTGTTGTGAAAGACTCATTGCCAGTTATGACAAATGCTTGATTGTAGCTCTTACTGCCAATAATGGCGCAACCAGTTATTAGGTTTAGGGTGCAATTTCTTTTCTACATTGAGCCAGGTAGATTTGGATGGCTTCGTCCATTAATAAATGAAATCATCATTTTAAAACTTCTGTTTGCATTTACTCAGGGTTTTGTTGTCTCATGCGGATTGATAATCTGAAAGATCATATGACAAATATGCAAAACGTGAGAAATAAGACACCAGAAAGGGGACAAATACCTTCTCACAGCACTGTAGTTTTTCAGTTTGTTTGTTCTTTTGTACCACTTAAAGCTTTTGACTTTTCAGGATTAAGATGTCAGTTTTTCATGGTTAAAGAAACACCATCTGCACAGATAGCCAGCTTGGAGGCATCATTAGTGAAGAGCTCAGGGTCATCGGGTGTTTTGGGTCTTTAGTCTTCAGACACCCTCACCTGGGTGATCAGGTGAGGGTGCCTCTCAAGAGCGGTTCCCCTCTCTTTATTCACAGCCACCTGGAAACTCCCTTTAAAACTTCACTGATGTTTTTGGTGGCTTTCTCTCCAGTAATCCTCTAATGCCAAGAAGCCTAAGTTTGTAGTGCAGAGAGAACTCCAGGAACCTCCTGCAGCACACCTTTTGAGGGCCTGCCTCATCAAAGGGGAACTCCAACAGATGGGACTTGGGGTCCTTCTTCATAGAAACTGTGCTTGTCCTCCACCTTCCCTTTCTTTAGAAACAGGGATCTGGTCTTAGCCAACTTAAAGGATATGCTTGCTTAAGTCAGAGTCTCTCCCGTCCACGAAGGAGCCAACTATAGCCTGCCACTGATAATAACCAGTGATAATTCCTTTCTCCAGATGATGTCATGATGTTAGATGTTACTTTCCAATTAATGAATCTTAAACAGAAGCTAGTGTAACAGGTATATACGTTTATTTAAAAGACAGTTGTATAATGTTCTACAGTACTTTTACCATGTTCAGTTTTTAAAGAAAATAAATAATATTTAAAGAAGCAGTGTAACATGTACTTCAAATTGTGTCAAAAGCATGTTTCCCCAAAGACACCATAAATCATTTTTACTATCTGAAGTAGTCTCATCTTTAGACTGTGCACAATCCAAGACTAGTTTCTCTAGTGCTATGCATCATGAAAGAAAACGAAGAGACACAGTGATATCATGAATGCGACAGCTTATTTTATTGTAAAAGATATGGCAGCAGTAACCACAGTCAGACATGTCAGAAGCAGCTGACTGAAGTATGTAACCCTTGTTAACCTTATATCTTCTCTTAGGAGTACAGAGGAACCTTTAAGCTTGATGGAAATAGTGATTTGATTTATATTGTGATATATGTCGATATCAACTGGTATTAAAAAAACCTATATTGTGGTAAGATTATTTTTCCATTTTGCCCAGCCCTAAGTTAAAATTATAACTACATAGCCCCTTGGATCCAGACAGAAATTTAATTTCACTTAACATTTCAATATCAACATGAGACATCCGTGGAATATATAAGTGGAAAACCAGAGGCTACAACTCCCCTTTAATCCTCTCACTGACCCACAAAACTGTTTGGTATGCTGTAGCTTGTAAATTCCCTTAACTCTAATTTCCAATCATTGTTTAAAAGGAAATGCTCATGGTGAGGGAAACAATATAATCACCAAACCTTTAAGACCTGATCTGATATCAGCCTCTGGCACAAAAGCTACATCTCTTATTCTGTCGTATGTTATGAAAATCTCGGCATACTGATCGAGGTCAGCTGAGGGGAGTGGTGGCAGACATGACGCCCTGCAGGATCTGATGTGAGTTCAGCAGATGTCTGGTTAAACCACCTACAGGGCAAGCAAGGCTGTCTGCAAGATATAGCCAGAATGACCTCTGCCTGTCACCTTATCTCTCTCCACAGGAACACACACACAGCTTATTTCCATTTGTGCTTTTACATTTTGACTTTATGTCTATGATCTTTGTATCCAGCTGTTGAAAGTATAGCACTGGTCTGACCTTCACCTACTAGATCAAAAACATCTCAAACAACCAGTAAAAGCACTAAACGAGACTAAAAAATAACTCGACACATAAGACCAAAAGGAGGCAGAAATAAAAGAGAAAAGACATTAGTCAAATAGGACATTTGTTCTTTAAAAAAATAAGAGTTCACCTTTGTGAGGCAGACTAACCTTGCATTATTTAAGCCTTCATAATTTGTATAGTTTTAGGCTATTTTAGTTTAGAAGAATATACCAAATAAAAGAATGGAAACAGAGTGAAGACAGAAAAGAAGACTGCATTGCAGGTGAGCTGTAGACGCTATATCATAAGTCAACTAGGAGATGACTATGGCGATTTCAGTGACACTTGTGCAGTAGCCTGCAGGGTTGCTGGGCAAAGAAAATCTGAAATTTGCTTTACTCTTAATGTACCTGGGAGTAAACTGTCTTACTGATCAAAAGGACTGCAGCACACACTAGAACTGCGGCATTGGACCTACATTTATAATACATTTGTTTAAACAGATGATAAAATAATAGCTCCCTCAAAAATTAGTTCAAAACTTTTTTGTCTTTTTTGTTATAAGTAAAACAAAACTAATTATTTCATGGACTTGGTTTGTCCCTTACTCTACCGTAAATATCCCGTACCTGCAGTGCCACTTTCCGTTAGTACTGCAAATACTAGCTAGAAATGCTAGTATTTGCTGCAGGGCTATAAATCATATTGATGAATAGACTTAAACCGTAACAGACATAAGAAGTTATCAAGTTCTTCATTAAGAATATGATGGCATAAGAACATGGCAGCAATTGTCACAGACAGTTAACACAGACTGTTACAGCATCTCTGTTGTATGATTATCACTCCCTGCAAAATTCATTAAATAATACCTTTAAGTTTTTTCAAAACTGTGAAATCTAAAGCTGTGCAGGTATATAAAAAAGAAGAAAAATTGGGGTGTGTAGGGCAGGGACAGCCACAAGTAGAAAGAAAGCAATTGTAAAAAATTAAGAAATGGAAGCTGGAAAAGTACGTGTGTGAAGGACATGGTGTTAAATGAGGGTACAAAAGAAGAGTAACTATGAGCGGAAAGAACAGATGAGTGTGGCCACAGGTCTAATGTAGTGTCCTCTTTATATAACAAAGCAAACTACACAAATAAGCTCTTGTAACTAAGGTAGCACCCATTTAATAAATTGCCCACCATGAAAAGAACACAATGCAGTGCTTGCAAGGCAGTTCACATTAAAAAAACATTGGCTGTGAGTAAAGTAATTAAAAAAGCTACACAACAAGTCAGAGACTGATTCTTTTATAAAATAAACAGGAGCCCATGTAAAGACTTTTCCCATTTAAAAATCTGTTATAGTCTGAAACACTCCTTACAAACCAAAGTAAATATAAAGTCAAAGGAACTCAGCATAATGAAAAAAGGAGGAAAAAAACCAAACATTTTTTAGCAGTATAATGGTATACAGAAAAATATGCGAGAGTTAATTTTGAAATAGTGTCAAATAGTTTGTCCAGCAAAGCAGCTCTGACTCTATTATTTACAATGCTCCCAGTGCGGTCTAGTAAAGTTAAGTTCTGTCTTCCCAGTATGCTCTGTTTGTGTTTGTGTGAAATTTAAAGAAAATTATCCCATGATTTAACATCCCATGAACTTTTACTCACAATATGTGTCAAGCTCCACTAGGAATGGCAACTTTCACTTTGTCTCAGTGGAAAATGGTTATTTTTAAAAAGCAACAGTATTAATGATGGTTATTGCACTCATGAAGATATTGCATAGCAATCTAGCAATTATCCTTTTAAAGTCTGCAAATGTGTAAAGGGAGGTTATGTATATGTAATTAACATAAAGAACCTTTCACTGTTGCCATAGCGAGCATCTGTTACAGAGCAACTGAGCTCTCAGCAACCCAACCACCCACCCATGCACATCCATTCGATATTTAGGTGCATGATACTCTAGCATGATAGCCGGAGTTCATATAAATGAAATAATCTTAACGTGCTCTAACTAAATAAAAGTAATGCAGGTTTGCACATTCAAAGTCAATCTAGATGTGAAATGTAAAGTAGGATAAAGGCAATTAAAAGTGTATTTAAAGCACATTTATTAGTACTAAATTATGTATCCTGCTCACAAATATATGTGATAACATGGACATAGAAAAAAAAAAAGAACAGCCAATGCATGGATGGGAAAACTCATTTTCTTCCTTGTCTTGTAATAATGCTCATAACAATATGACAGCCCAACAAGTCATATCTACTTACTGGATGCTAAATTATTGTCAGTTGTAACTGCTACCAGATTATGCTTATAATCCATCCATTTTTTAGGCAGTGAAGCATCATATTTGTCAGTTATTTTTCAAAAGATCTATGGTTTATGTTCAAATCACCAGTGACACACTAAAACACTTAATCCTATCTGTAGGTACTTTAGCAACAAAGTCATTTTGTTTAAAGAGAGTGAGCCTGATCGCCACCTTGACATCACCCACTCAGATATTCTGGTAGACTATAGACAAAATAGTTATGTGGATATGTTGCTGCTCTGCTACAGTTAATACAAACAGCTTTGCAGCTTGTTAATTATATTTCTCTTATATTAAGGGGGGGATAGCATTCATATGCAGACACAGAAATAGCCTGGTAAAGCAAACAATTGTGAAGAAGAATGAGAAATGAAAAATTAGTTCAAAGAAAGCATGCCAAACTCATAGATAAACTTTGTGACATGTATACTGGGATGCATAAAGACAAAGAAAGTGGAAGGGCTATAAATACACAAAGAACTCATTAGAAAGAAGATACAGGTGAAACTAAAAAAGGCTGAGCAGGCCATGTTGAAAGGAAAGAAAAAACAAAGGAAAACATATACCCCCCTCCAAACTATTATGATTTTCTCATAGTGTTAATGGAAAATGCATTTTGACCAGCATTATCCATTCTACTTCAGAATGTATTTCATGCTGAAAATTAGCTGAATATAAGGAACCTTTTATAGGAGAAAGTGTTGATCCTGACCACCTTCCTTCATTTGCAGTTGCATATTGTTCTGATCCCTTCCCCCGAAAAGCAAGTAAATATAATCAGCTCAGCCACTACATTACTTATCAAAATCTAACTGGCAAAATAAATTAGCTGAATATAAACACAGTTTCTAGGAAAGTGTTGCAAATGGATGCCATCTAACTCTCTAAACCGTAAATGAATGCTATTATGCAGATCTGTTCTTTTTCATTAGTCTAGAGATGAGTTTAGTTCTGTGTACCGCTGTGTGGTGTGAGCAATAGAAGGAAAGTCACCCTAATTAAATACAGTTGCGCAGTAATCCACAGTCTACTTATTAAGACTCTGAGCAGAGGATCACACAAGTTTCATGGTTTTGCCATCAGTTTTTGTTTGTCTGCACAAATCTCTGTATTTCTTTATATTAGCAAACCCTCTGTATTTAAAGGCATCTCCACATTTATTCAAAGAAATGCCACTGTATGCTATAACCAACCCTGAGAGCTTATTACAAAAATCCAGTCTCACACATGCAGCAAAACAGCAAAAAAAAAAAAAAAACTTCCATATTTAAAGAAGAAGAATACAAAAATGCTCTTCTAACTGCGACTCTTTATTGTTTTTCCTCCTTGGATGTTAAATGTTTTATACTTTTCTCATTGTTACTGCACTCTCTCTTTATGTCTTGTGCTTGCAGTAATGTTCGCCCTAAATTTCATGAAATCAGAGCCTGTCTCTTCTTTATACCAAACAAAATAGACCACAAGGGAATCAGTAAAATGTCCCCATTTCGTTTTCTATTTTTTACTATTTCAATCTGTCTAATTATGAGAGATATAAAGTATAAAAGAAATGCTTTCAGTCTAATACTGATGGAATGATGGTTAGATACATGTATTAAGCAGGGATGCATGCAGCGCCGTTACGTATTTAAAATACAAAATATGAGTTACTGTATTCCGTTACAGTTACAAAAAGGTGGTATTCAGAATACAGTTACTTTGTTGAAATGAATGAATTACATGACGGTATTTTCCTGTTTGATATGTTAGGCTATGCCCTCTCTATTTTTGGTTTCCACGCTGGTGGAAACCCAAACAAAACACGCATTAAGGGGCTCTAATGTCTGTGTCTCAATCTCGCGGCCCATGTCACCTCTACTTGCGGCCTACATAATGACGTGAAGAAGTATTTTTTAAAATTATTCACAAAAATGATTTAATATGAAGGCAGAGTGTTACAGGCATAGCCCTAAAGACTGTAGCATCATGGGCAGTGTAGTCCGTGCTGCAGGGAGAATGGACTGCCATACCCGTTATGTGTCTGTGAGCGCAAGGGAGGAAGAAAAAGAGTTGAAAAGTACGAGTACGTAAATATAATAATAACCACTGCAGACAAAAAGAGTGCCGGACGAGCCCAGTTATAAGTAAGCTATTAAGACTCGACTGTACGCTGTGTTCGTGTTTTCCTCCGAAACAATAAGTTCCATTGGAGCAGCCTTTCAACGCCTCTCTCTGTCTCTCTAGCAAAGTTGACCCAGAAAACAAAGTAAAGCTAGTTTTCGGCTACGAGCTGAATATCACGAAACTCGACGTATTAGCCAGAGGTCCCTTTACGGTTTTATGCCTTTACGGTTCCGCGCGGAATAGTTTTCTATATGAGATCGCTGCAAAAAGTGCAGCCTTACCTAATGTCCACCCTACTGTTACTCATTTTATATTAAGATTTAAAAATTTGGTTGGTATTGCAAAAGTTGGTATTGCTATGGTGAATAACCTTCAGTAAAAGTAATAAATCACACAGCAATAGTACATTCATGTAGTTGGAAAAAGCATGATAATATATTAAGTAATCCAAAGTATTCAGAATACGTTACTCTCACTGAGTAACGTAACAGAATACGTTACAAAATACATTTTGGGGCCTGTATTCTGTAATCTGTAGTGGAATACATTTTAAAAGTAACCTTCCCAAGGGGAAGGATATTGTACCCGAAGGTCAACCTTGACTAAGCAGAGCAACTTTTTACAAAACGAACCAAAAGAACCAGACTAAACTCTACCTTGTGCATATACACACAAACTTCAAACTTTATGAAGATCTTACATTACTCTTTCTTTTTCTTCTTACTGACTTTACATCTTTGACTTCAGCTATTATTTTCACTCTGATTTTCTCTGTCTCATTTAACTCTCCTCTGAATGATCTAGACTTAATTAACCTTTATGGAAATGTGAAGTGCAATATTATCAAGACGTTATAGTCTGATTCAATTAGAGTTCTTGCTGAAGTTTCACTAAAAGAAGTACACTGCCAGTTAAGGAAGTGAAAGCCAATTATTCCAGGAACCTATTTGAACTTTTGAGCATTTTGGGAGTTGGTCTACTTTGCTAGTCTGGTGGGGAAAATATTTCTTGATTGAAAAATAATGCACATTTTCTTATGACCTGCATTATCTCAAAAGTGGCAGACAAAGTAAACTCACAGTTATTAATAAAGTGTCACTTTGTTGCTAGCAGCCTGTTGCAAAAGCAGAGGAACAGTATATGAGTCATGCCCTTAAGAAATAGGAGGAAAGACCTGATACAGGAGCTGAAAGATGGATCTGGCCCTTTCAGCTGACACATCTGCTGTTCACTGAAGCCTCATCAGAAATGGTCTCAGTAGAAAGATGGCTGTCAAGAACCAATAATTCAGCAAGGGAAACATGGAGAAAAGGCTGAGGTATGCCAAATTCCAAAAGAGCTAGACTGAAAATCAGTGGCAACAGGTTATGGACTGATGAATCCAAATTTGACATTTCTGGTTCAAATTATCATCAGTGTGTACTGAGGAGGTCAGGTGAGAGGTGCAACAGTGAGTGTCCTTGCAGTAATACATACCTGGTCAGTCAGGATTACTCTCAGTCATGGATTGGCCCCACCACAGCCCAGATCTCAACATTTGTGAAGCAGTGTAGGATCATATTGACAGAGAACACAATAAAAGGCAGCCAACATTTAAAGAATGTACTTCAAGAGAGCTATTCTTCAAGACTACTTGAAGGTTTTACATACAGGTTACCTAAGAGAGGTTGTTGTATTGAAGAATAAAGGTGCTCATACCAGATATTGACTTTTAAGCTTGTAAGAATTGTAAAACCTCTGTGTTTGCCTTATATACTGTATTTTTATGTATGCTTTTAGAAGTTTTAATAAATATTGCCCCTAAAAACATCTAAAATTTCCAATTTTTGTAGTAAAAGATAAACAAATAATGGATGGATCCAGACTTTTCTATTGGGATATGAAGCAAAACCTGCTGTAAAACATTGACAATCAGTGGAGTAAATTTCAAATAACAGTATAACTTCTCTATCGACTAACATGTCTTGAGGCAAATGAAAAGCTATTATCTCCCAAACTGGGGATTCATTATTTTAAGGGGCATAGAATAATTATAGACATTCAGTCAGTTACAAAATTGGCCATTTTGCAGCATGTTGGCAAGGGAGCATTTAATTATAAGCAATCGTTAAATATTTTATGTTTTATCTGATACATTTTATGATGTAAGTCAGAATTGTAATACTTCACAGCAATAATGTGAGTGCTGCTGAACACATACACGATTATTGACAGGATTATTTTTTCTTTGGCCATTTGATATTTTGATAATGTGTAGCAAGCTGTTTAAAATGATAATATCTGGCTACCCACCAACACCTGCTGTGAATTCAAATCAGCCACAGGTCTGAAGCTCTGCACAAATCTCTTGTGACAACATCCCCACTGGAGAGAAGAATTAGGTTTGGCAGGATCCTGCAGTGAATTTTAACATACTTATCAAAGCATAACAACAGTGAATTAATAACTTAACTGCACATACTTTAAATAATTGTTAAGGACAGATGAGAGAGCTGGAGGGAATAAAGAGGAGGAAAAGAAGTAAAGGTCATTGGCAATGGTGTATGCTATGTACATCAGATCTGATTAAGGTGCTGAGCTTTTTCTTCTGAATCCAGAATTAAGGCAAGGAAGTCATTTAACAGCTGTTTCAGTGGTGTGTGACACACGCAAGAATAAAGTGATATTTTATCTCAAGATGTTGGGGAGCAAGGAAAGGACAAGTTTAACAGGAAAGACGATGTACAAGTTTTTGTTGTTCCATTTGTCTACGTACAAAAACAACAGTTAAATGAATAGAGAAGAGGAAACTGAACCGTCCGTATGAAGGACCCAAAACAAAAGTATCGTACACAGCACATACAGACAGGAGTGGATCATTTTCATACATTTCTCAGTATGACTGTAGCATGAAGTTTCATAAAATTAAGAGGTTTGGGTTTGGTTAGAGGTTTGGTTACTTATTTAATGCCAATCAACTAGAGGAAGAGTACAAATGTAGATAAAGTTTTAGATTTTGTATAATGTTTTTCTTTTCTTCATTTACATTGACAAGCCTTTCCAAATGCCAAACAGATCAAATATCACTATCAGCATTCTATAATTCTTTAATTAAATAAAAACTGTACTAAACTGTATTAGAGTTTTTATTTGTGTCATTTCCTGTGGATATAGCTCTCTTTTCTGTTAACTGTTAGATATTTAACAAGCCATATCTCTGTTTAGGTCTCAGTGAAAGTTGTTGATGAAATACCAGAGTAACTACAATAGTCCTTATTTTGAGAAAAATAAAATAAATGAGTAAATATTAAATATTAACCTGAGTAGGATGGTGCCTCTGCAGTGCAGGATCGAAGGCTTAAAAATAATTCAAAAAGCAACCAAGTAAGCTGTTTGCATAGAATATCTTTTAGGTTAATATGACTTTCCTTAATCATTTGGATAAACAAAACCTTAATAGGCTTTATTCCTAATGATATGTGTACATATCTGACAGGAACATGTCTATACATGTTCCTGTGTATACATGCTGACAATCAAACCACATAACAACTTCTGTTGGGATTACATCAGTGACGTTCATGTCGTCACAGAGACTCAGAATGGGGACTGATTAAAAATCCATATGTTCCTTTTGCTAACAGAATTCACCAAGTCTGCAACTGAACTGTTGGCACTCAAGCCATAATCAGATAAATGCAGGTGTACTTCAGTGTTACAAAATTACATTATATTTTTCAGCAGTAAGCTAACAAATCACTGTACTAAATTCAGTAATCGCATTACAGTTGCAATTGTGTTTTTAGTTACATTAAAAATGTTCTTCAATTATCTGGACTAATGGAGGTTGAAAAGGAAAAAAAACATTAAACATACCTTTTTTTTTCTTCTGACACACAACAATCTGCTCAATCCACTTCATGTACAGTGAGGAAGAAATTGGTAGTGTCTACAACTTTTGAGCAGTGCAGACATGACTTTTATTTTTATTGCAAAAGAACAACAAGAGTGTGATGGTAAAGTGCAAACTGTGTCCAGTACAGAAACAACTGGTTCTACTTATACTGGTTCTTTGTAAGCATCTTAACAGGCAGCATGCTAACACAAAGCTAGCAAAGAACTCTGGGCGATGATAAACCTCAGTATGACCAAAGCCCAGAAGCCAGAGCCAAAAAGTTTGAGAAGTAAGGCTCGTTGCATTGTAGTGTGGTGGCCCTATGAGGTCAAATGCACTGCAAATTAATAGTAAAAGGATGCAAAAGCTCACAAAACACAATGGAAATGTTTTTGGACAATAACATGGCAGAAGAGCTGCGGAAGTGACAGAAACCAAAACATGCAAAGGATTGCACTGAGACAAACTTAAAAGAAACAAAGGATTCATTGGTGCTCTGAGGGAGAAAAAGACACAAGGTAATACGTGTTTTAATCATGTGATTCATACAATACTGTGGATACTTGCTTGCTAGTAGCAGTTTACTGTTAGCTTGTTACCTCTGTTGCTGGACAGTCATGTTATTACCTCCTACAAAACACCTCTTTTGTGGTACTTTTTCTGTTTGTGTTGTGTTTAATTAATTCAGCGTACATGTGTTTTGTGTTCTTTTGCAGCATTTTTCTATTTGCTGGTGTTTTTGAAGTAGCAGTGTGTTTGACCTCTTAGGGCCATGTTTCCACAGTAGCATAGCAGTAGTGATTATTTAAAGTCTCTTTGGGCTGGTTTTCAGCTTTCTTTTGTGTTCAAAGTCATACACATAAAGAGACTATGTTCTCATTATTATAGGAATTTGGCTCAGTATGTGGTGCTATAGCCTTTATATTGTTAAATGATAATTATGTGTGCATTTCATGACATGTAAAGTAAAAGTAATATAACAAGTAGTTTAAGGAATTTCTTTCTCCAGGAAGTAATCAAGTACTATTATGGTTTACTTTTAAAAATGTAACAACTGTTATGTTACGCAATATATAGCCACATTTTTTTTTCCCGCCGGGGGGGAATTACTTAATTACATGAATGATATTTACTAAACCGAAGAAGTATTAAATCACTAAAAAAGTTATGCACTTGTTGCTTGTTTGGTGTGACAAAAGTAAACAAGGTTATAAAAATATATATATCACTTATATGTATGTTTTACAGTGTCTTTAACCACAGATTACGCAAGCATCATTTGCGACTAATCTTTAAGATGTATTGCACACAGCCTGAAAAATAACATAGTGAACTATGTCGTATTAATATTTAATATCTGTATACTATATAAACACACAAACACTGGCTCTACTGGGATGTAACATTTTCTAAGTTTGAAATGAATAGCACACTAGAGCCACCTCTGGCTTAGAGAGCACTCTTAACATCTAAAAAAAAAAAAAAAATCACAGCTTCACTCCTGTAATATTGAATACAACATTTCTACACATTCTATGAAATGCTGTTACCTGGCTTACCATTGCCATGTACACATGAATCAACTCATAATTTGAGTACACGTAAAGCACTAAACAATGTATTTCTGCAGAAAGAGACAATGAATATTATTTATCACTGGATGTGCAAAGGCTCTCACTCTCTGAACTTGGCTGAACAAAGTTTGCCTCTAAAACTGCATTTCAATGCAACAAGTGAATTTTCACCCTCCAAGCTTGTCAGTGGGATTGCAGTTATCCAATAACAGGCCTAGAGGACAGATGGAAAAACAGGCAAAGGTGAAAACAATGTTAATGGAAAGAGGGATGTGTAGATGATAGGATGGATGATGACTGGAATCAGAATGAATGGCAAGTACGTCAGTTTCAAGGATTTCTGAGAAAGAGAAAAAAAGAGAACAAATACACTGCAGAGAAGAAATATGAACTGACAGAGGTGAGAAGATATTAAGGGAATGCGTTGAGATGGGAGAGGAGGAAAGAAGAGAAAGTTAATATAAAATGGTGTTTGCGTTCCTGGAGTAGAGCTCATCTGGATTCAATCCCATATTCATGTCTACAGCTTTGACAGGCAGTGTCTCGTTTATATGAACAGGCAGGTATAGTGCTAAATATTAGATGTGATGCCAAGAAGATGATGAAGCTTCACTCACAGCCACACGGCTTTGCATCTGGTTTTGAAGAGAAGCAAACTGCTGCAGTAATCAATACTTAATTAGTAGATAGTGTAATATACACACAAATGCACAGTCATAATAAACACAGCCAAGTGCACTTGTTTTGAAAAGCAGATGCAAGTTCAAATCAATACCTATGGAAAACGGCAAATTGACTCCAATTGCATAACACTTTTTTTAACCTTAAAAGTGCAGTGTAACAGTATAACTGAGCCAGGGGACGTTCCTCTAGGCCGTAGGTTCTCAAACTTTCCCTTGCATGCCCCGCTTCAGTAGCTGGGAAAAGTTTACAGCCACACTCCTGTAAATTTTCTTTCATTAACAAACAAAAACAGGATTCAAGTTGAATTCTAAATACATTAATCATAGTCATAGTTCAACCACTTTCACTCTATATTTTTCTCTGTGGTCATCTGTGCTCCACTAGCAGATGCTTTGTGCTGCACGTATGGGATGCTGATCAGTTTGTTCTCACATGCAGAGACAAAATCAGTTAAAAAAAAAAACCATAATCACCATGATGTTCTTTGGTAGTTCCCAGAGGCCTCCACCTCAGGGAAGCCATGGCAGTGCTAGTGTTTTTCTCTTTTTTGTCAGTGACCTTTTAGCTGAAGAATGTGGATTCTTTAGTGGAGAAAAGTTTAAAAAGTTTCTCTGCAGCTGAGCACACAGGCCTCGTATCTGTGTTTTACAATGCAGTGTCAGAGGTCATTCTCAAGTCTCTTTATTATTGCAAGGGAGTGGAAGGAGTTCTAAAGACAGGAACTGTGTGGTTACCAAAACGCAGAGGGACTATAATTTCATTCTTTTCTTACTCTATTATTTATTTAAATAATGAACAGTTGTTTTGGAGCCATAAACTGTGCATATACTTAAAGTATATATACAACAAGTAATTTACAACTGAGCTGCCATACACATAGCTGCTATGCCCAGCAGGCAACATCCCACACAGCTTCCTGAGCCGCAACTCTCCAGATGAATAGACTCATGTTACATTGAAGTTGACCTTTGATTTTTTAAATATAAAATACAATCACGTCATGATGTCACCTCAATAAACATATTAGTTGCCATGCCACATCCTGTGCATGTGTGTATGCATCAGTAGTGTGGTTTGTTTTAAAGCCAAAGCCTGCACAAACAAATCAAGGATTCTACCCACTTTCTTGTCCTGAGTAAACCCAAGGGAAGAGGGAGAGTCACACTGCACAGGAATAAGCTGAATACAAGAAAACAACAACAACCACACTGTGTGAACCATATTAACCATGAATGATGCAGGCCCCCAGGTCAGCAGCTAAGAAGCTGCATCATCTCTCCTTTACAGTTTCATCAAGGCTGGCCCTAATGTTCAGTGCTTCACCAAAAAAAAAGTAGCAATCCATCCTCCTTCCCCCCAAAAAGAAGACAACACATTTAGCACATTTAATCCCTTCCTGAGAGTAAGAATTGGAAAACTATTGGGATTTAATTTATCAGGCTTATCATTATCAGTTTCATCTTTGTCGCTAAAGGCCATATTTCAACTTTAAGCTTCAGTTTCTTCAGCCAAAGAACACCAAAGACGTGGTTTTGTTGTCGACTGTATATTGTCGGAAACATGAGGAGGAGAATGTGTGCAGCACCTGCATTATCACTGATCAAAGAGTCAAGATTTCAAAGACTAATTCCTGCTCAACACGTGCACATGCTCGACTCTCAGGAACACAGCAGCTGTGATCTCGTTTCACATCATCTTAGAGGAAGCTGAATGTCTTACTTCAGAAACAAAGAAGGAAATCACATAATTATTTCCTAGTTTTATTTACAATTTGCCCAATTCTATCATTGCATTTCAGTGAGTGGTGTTGCTTCTTATAAAGTCTCTCAAATCATCTTAATAGCAATCCCACAGTATTTCAAAATCTTTCCCAGTGTCTCTCAACCAGTGCTACAAGGAATCTAATGAGTCCTCATGAGAATACAACTCCCTGTCTTCCTATTGCATTATCTTCAGTTTGATCGGCCTGGTCATGGAGTGCCAGTCGTCTATTTAGTGCATTTCTGCAGCTTCACAGCAAGAGCTCTGTAGGAGAAGTAAATGTGACATCACATTCAGTACATGAATGTAAAAAAACAAGTATTGATGACACTGGAAGTGAAAATACATTTTCATTGTCAGCATCAGTCAGTTCTGCCTTTCAGACAGGCTCCAGAGAGGCTATTTTAGTTTTTTATTACATCATCAAGTCGGCACTCCGTCAGATCCTCACTGGAAAGCAGAGTCGAGTGTCTTACTTAATACATTCAGCAGAAGTCATTTTTGTTGAAGTTTGCTTTTCAATACCCACATTACATTTGGATACATGTGATATAGATTTTGAAACAATCTATGTGTAAACCCAAAATAACCTAACTATTAAAAACCTTTATTAATAGCTTTATTAATATATCAAGTGCTGAGGACCACTGGAATAACAAATTTTCTACTTTCCTGTTACCCAAGTTCACAGACAAACTTAGAAACATGTCCCGAAAGCTTGCTGCAAATGCTGATTTATCTTGGATGAAGCTTTGTGAAGCACAGCTTGCTGCTGAAGGTACTCCAGAGTTTTAGAGCCCTGATGTGAATAACAAAACAGACTGATAGCCGCTTAAACAGTCAGTGGGATCATTTAAAAAAGACACTTCGTGTTAAATGCTAGCAAGTAAATCCAGAGGCATCTAACTAACTAAACCACCCCCACTGTGCCTGTGTACCGCCTGCCCATGTACAGTAAACAGGACTTTTATGTGAATTGTGCTCTACAGAAAAGCTGAGAAACATAAATGGCCAAACTGAATAGAATAGCACTGCTTTCAGGGATTTTTTTTTATGTTGGATATAAACTGTGAACCTCTTTTGCAGATTATTGAACCCAGTTAACTGATCTAAAATCAGAAAATGCTAAAAATGTGCATGGCATGCCTCTCCTCCTACTTTTTTTTTTTTTTTTTTTTTAAATCAAAACTTAGAACAAAAAGTTTTTGAAAGGAAGTGGCACACTCATTTTGCACAGGTCTGTCACTCCCAATGTTTTACATATGCACACATGTAAATGATCCCCTGGTTTCACACTTAGATGCACTGCTTAAGTAATTTTTCAAAATGCAGGGTAAATGCTCTTTTAATTTGTTAATTTGTATCCCAAATGCACACAGAGACGCACATACAAATATGCAGTCATATGAAAAAGAAAGCACTCAGTGCTACGAAAACGTAATTACAACCTTACCGCCTCCACAAGAATAGAGGGTAAGTAGGTTCTGCTAATCAAATGCTCTTGATTAATTGATCATCAGCAAGTTTGAGCACCTGTATAAAAGCAGAAGTTTTGTCCATTTCTTGATCTGGAGCGTTAAACAAATGCTGTGGCCAGACCTCTGTGAATAAACAAATACAAACATGAAGTGAACTCTTCTGAAACATTCTGAACAAAAGTGGGCCTAAATTTACCATTACTTTTAGTCATTGTTGCTAAATGTGATACTTCAAGCTAATGAATCTCCAAGGCACCTTTACACATCCTGCAACTTGCCTTGTCTCAGCTGTGGGACTCTTGTCTCTATCATTCTGGTGCTTCGGATCTTTTCTTGTGCCGCCATCACAAGAAAGGGGCTCTGATCATGGCAACACAAGTCCTTCAGGTCAGACTTTTCTAGCCACACATGCCAACCAGTTCCTTTATCTGTTGATGGTGCATTCCATGGAGCGGCTTGGTCGTCTTCTTGATTTACAGTATTTTCTTCTGCTGTGCCTTATCAGCCCTCCGCTGCCTAAGGCACTCGTGTAACAGCTCATCTCACAGGGCCATCTACCTGATGTATTCATAGACGGTTCTCATTTCATCCTGGATTGTGTCTTTGACACTCACTAATCCTTGCCCTCCCCCTTCTGTTGCTCATACAGCCTCAGGGTGCTGGACTTTGGGTGGAAAGCTGTGTGCATTGTGAGGAGTACTCATATCTTGATATCAGTGGCATCTATCCCCTCGTGTAGGCAGCCTATTATTCCAGCAGGGTATCTGATGACAGGTGGGACATATTTGTAGGGTAGAGCATATATAGATCAGATCCTGTGAGAACTTGGAACATGTAAGAATTTGAAATTAATCAATTAAACCACTAATTGGTTTGGCACCTTTGTACCGACTGTGTCGGTGTAGTAGTAGTTGCTTAAATTAAGAAAACATTAAATTAAATTCACCAAACAGCCTGTTTGCATTTACTTCAGCACCAAGAAACACACAACATACACAGTATTTCTTTCTCTTTTTTTTCAAAATTCTTCTCTTCTCAACACTATCTGATATTTTACGTGCGCTTATGTATACAGATATAACTTTGTATAGACTGCTTAAACCATTTGAACATAAATACAATGAGGAGAGGGCAGAGGAAAATGCAAAGAGCCACCACTTACAAATATTAATGTCACCAAAACAAATTGAGGTCTCATTGCACTTTAATGATTATAAGAAGCTTTCCAGGCAGAAGGAAAAAAAAAATCAATGCTCCCTTTAGCCATATCTATCGTGTTCTGACTTAACAGGCAGCAAGAGCACCTCTGGTGTTTTACCCTGATCAATAAAAAATAAACAAGGCTAGTCACTTGTTTAATTCAGATTACACAGAGGTGTATGTAAAATCCTGAACATGTATTGCCTGGCAGAGCTTGGTGCTGGAAAAATAACCATACCCTTTTCATTTAGTACCTCATTATGAAAAAAAATATTTTATTATCCATTTGAATTATGCTTGTTCTGTTATAGTGTGCTGAAAATAGAATAGAGCACACACCAGAGTTTAACTTACTATGAAACGCTTCAAAATTTAGATGAGCGTTTTTGGGTTCAGTTTTGGTTGAGAGTGAGGCTACATAGCCTCAACCAAACCGATTTTCTGTTCTCTCCTTGAATTAATCCAGTGACTTTTGTTAGAGCCGCTGCATGATGAACATTTTGTCTTTTAATCTTATGTCACATGAGGGTTTCCCGAATCTCACCTGCCTCATATTCTCAGTCACCACTCTTTGGTGACTGAACTTGTTAATTAGGAGGGAAAATAACACTTTTTTCTTTCTTTTTTGCTGGTCGCCTTTCAGTGACTTTCATGCTAAAGTCATCCACCTTATATTATGTAAAGACATTTTTGGAATTGCAAAATAGTTCATTGGAATAGACAATATAGACAATATTGCTGATTTTTTTTTAAATTAGATATTCCTAAGATAAGACATTCTCATTTTGAGAAATATGGAAAAATAATGGAATTATGTATAACTTGGAGAGTAATTTCAAAATAACAAATTACTTACAAATTATGGCATTTCTGCTTTTTATTCAGTTGGGGATTTTATATTTATATATATATATATATATATATATATATATATATATATATATATATATATGTATATTGCTTATTTTGCATTGTGCAACATACAGAGATAAAAACACATTTTTTTAAGATTAGCACAATCTTATTAAGCTCATCTCTCCCTCTGCGCAATGCTGTTATTTGTTGAATGAGTCAAAAACAGGCAGAGTTGTCTGACTGAAGCAAAGTAATCAAAACCACAACCATCATCGTCACAGCATTTATGATCACCATAATTACAGAGATGACACAAGCATTAATCAAGATGTTCGCATTAAAATTGAATTTGACATGATTTTGTATTTTACTCTTTTCTTTACTCTATTGGGATTTTCTATAAAAAATAAATAGCTGTTTACTACAACGCTGGCTGCATTTTACAGATAACAAACAACAAACTTCAGTTAATAACATGTTTCTAAAATGGATACATCAGAGTCCCAAATTACTATTCAGCTAACACCAGCTGCTGGTTTGGATTGTCTTTGGCACAGGAACTGATAATGGCCACCTGCTAAACAAACAACAGGGACTCCGTAAGATTATATTATTTTGAATGCCTCAGTTATAGGTAGTCCATCTGTTTCACTCTTCAGTCTGTTTCCCTGATGATATATTCACTGACAGAGCGAGTTAAACGAAGGCTGTAGATCTAGTTGAAGAAGAATTCAGGGTGGAGTTATGCTGAGATCCAAACAAATCTCTTACATCTCAGCTTTTCTTTTAAGTATTAAAAGTTTATGAAATAGTGGATAAAGACAGACTGCTGTGTGATGAACAATGAAGGGGCTAGATGGAGCATAAACACATTACTGCTTAGCGTCCTCACCCATTTATTATTGGATGAACTCAAATATGTTGCCAGTCCTCATACTTAAACTCTTAAACCAAAGACTCTTGTGACACATCTCCTAAAAACAGAAAAAATATGGAAGATTATGTCAATAATTGTGACTGTTGCCATGGTGATTCGACACAAAATGGCACAAAATGGGATTTTGAATTACTGTGCCTTTAATACAACGGAACCAGACACATT
Organism: Pelmatolapia mariae; assembly: GCF_036321145.2. Taxonomy (NCBI): domain Eukaryota; kingdom Metazoa; phylum Chordata; class Actinopteri; order Cichliformes; family Cichlidae; genus Pelmatolapia; species Pelmatolapia mariae. Next base: position 27,874,251 of record NC_086228.1, read on the forward strand.
GACAACAGAGCAAGAAATCTGAGCTGCTGCTGCTGTGGCAAGACGAGGAGGCTACAAAAAGCTAAAATATTGGGACATGTCTTTTTCAAATGCAGATAAAATAAAGAATGTTTCATTTCCTCTCCAGATGACAAATTTTGTCCCGGAGGAAGCCTGCTAGAGGCACACAGCAAACACACGAGCGAGAAATGACTGAATGAAAAGAAACAATGACAACAAACCAGACTTGTGGCTGTGAAGATTGGAGTTAATGAATAAAGAAATTGCAGACATCACGTGATGTAAACCGCCCTGTGCCCCGCTGGCTCTGTGATAACTGTGAATGTGGTTTATGACCAGAAACAGAAAATCACCAGTGGCATTCAGGCTGCGGGCCAAACAAGATAATAGGCTCTACTCTGCTTATCAATATGCTGCACTGTCTGCCAGCCCAGAAGACACACCCACCAGAATGAACACTGAGACACTCAAGAAGAAAAAAAAGACACAGAAGTGAATTTATAATGCCATGGTCATGGTTATGAATGCAGTTTTATCGTCTCTGGGCAGAATAGCTGTAAAAAAAAATACAAATAATATATAAATAGTAAAGTTCTTTCATCATTCTTCTTTTCTGTTTTTCCTCCTTCCTTTTTCCTTGACCTTAAATAAATTTAAATTTCACAAACTACACAAACAGCTGGGTGATACTTTTCTTGACTTGATAAATATTACTCTAACGCTGCTTTAAAGTTATTCAAAGTAATCCCTTTATGCTACTGTATCTGTCACAGTTTCAGAAGAAAAGAGAGAATTGATGACAATAGGTCAAAGAGTCGATACTGTGAGGGTATGGGAGAAAGCAGAGAATAATAAAAACATGCCTTCAGGAAAATATTCATGAAACAAAAAGAGGTAGCAGAAAAGGCAGGGAAACGGGAGGGTGGTAAACAGAGAACAGAAAAACCAGCAGGATGAACTACAAACATTCCTGTGTGTCTTTTTCCCCTTCCATATTCTATCACCCTTGTTTGCTCTGTCAAACAAATGACTCCATGTCCTGTTTTTCCAGGGTTGGCTGTGGTGGTGTGTTATTAAGTATTCTAGTATACAGTGGGCTTACCAACCTAGAGAGTGAAGGGCAGGTAAGCTGACTATGGACAATCTACAAGCATACCATTTATAAAGAAAAAAAAGGGAGGGATGACATTAATCAGTGGAGGGAGTATCCTTTGGTAAAAGAACACAGGGTACCAGGATCAAAGACAACAGTAACAAAAGAGAAAGGTGTCTGGTCAGGTGATAGGATTTATGACAATCTTCCAGAACTCCCTGCCACACTTTCCCACATTTTAGCAGCTGCTTCTCCTCACTGTGCCTTTTACCTTCCATCCTCCTCATTGTAAATAAGATTAGATTTTTTGATTAGGAACACCTAGCTGCTTTCAATCCCACAGTTAACCATGAATCATAGCTTACATGACTCCAATCTGTCAGCAATGATTCATAGTTAATTATTTCTGTTCCAATTCACAAATCTGGCCAAAAGCGCATGTAAAGCATATTGTACTGTAATAGAAAGACTGCTTTAGACTCAGTGTGAAGAAAAACAGAAGATTTACTAGGACAAATGTATTTGCATAAAAATGTAAAGAAATAGCAACAGAAGTCAATGTTTAATCTCCGTGCTTAATGATAACACAGTTAGTAAAGTGTCTCAATGCACAATGGTAAAGTTTAAAGTTTTATTCTTAATCAGCACATCCCATTCAGCGAAAATGGGCCGCAATGCAGGACTCCAAAAACAGGCAAAAAGTTACTGAAAACAAACCTTTTATTTAGGTTGCTGCAGAAAATCCAGGGTAATAAGGAAAAGAGAAAAGCAGGAAACTATCAGAAATCATTCAAATATTCAAGACATTAACCAGGGACCTTACAAGGTAGGTAAGTAGAGTCTAACAAGGACTAAAAGGAACACAGGAGTAGAAATACACTTGAGGTTAATTGGGCAGGTGGAAACAACAGGGAAACAACAAACAGCTAAACAGAATTAAGGTAGTCAAGAACAAAGTGTAAAACTTACACAAGACGAAAGAGATGCAAACAAAGTAAAAATTAAGGAATTAAGGAGGCAACAAGACAAAATTTGAGACAAAATTTGAGACAAAGACTCACAACTGAGAAGAAACAAGGGATACTGGGGGGGGGGGGGGGGGCTAGAATAGCTAAACCAAAAACTCAGTGTAACCATTCAAAATAAAAATCTGGGGTTATGTCCATGTGTATAACAGCATTTTTTTTCAAGCAGGTATTTTTTCCATTTTTGCTTTGAAGATCTCCCATCTATGTGAAAATGCCAAACTGATATCAAGCACTGTCAAGAGCATCCTGCAATATAACCATAACTGCACAGAAATGTTAGCCAGTCAGAAGCCTACAAACAATAGCATGGCACACAGTCTGACATAAAACAAGGAGAAAAAGGTGCAGTCAAGAAAACTTCTTGGAGTTTCTGAAAATCTTAACCCTGGAGGGAGTTTTTCAAAAGCTCAGAGCTTAAGAACAATAAGAAACCCAAAGAAAAACATACAAGAAAAACACCCCAAAGATTCAACACTCAGACGAACTCAGTAACAATGGATGGATGGATAGACACATAGACAGATAGCTAGATAAGTAAATACCGAGTGTAGCTAACAAGCTATTACACTTCTTCTATGTTTCTTTTCGCTCTTCTGACTTGCCAGATGACTTGGCAAACCCCTGCTGAGTTTTATCATATTTTTGAAAAAAGTATTTTCAGGAGCTAAAAAAGTTTTGTTTGTTTGTTTTGTTTTTTAACACTAGAAAAAATGATTATAGTCTGCAGTGCCAACTACACACTCTCATGTGACACAAAGCAATGTACCTGATAGAACAAGCAGAGTGAAAGTGGCAGTTGACAAGTTACAGTGAAAGAATAGAAAATGAATATTCTCTGTGCTGCACTGCAGCTTTTTTGCTGTTGTATGTTAAAGCTTAGAGACGCATGCATGTAAATCCAGTGACATCAAAATGCCACAGGTTTATAGCAATATTACATGGTTTATAAATCCAGACATTAAATAATTTCTCAACACATTTTTAGGATACTACAATATCTGGCATCTGGAGGCAAAATTGCAAAAAGTAATGTAAAACAGAAACCTAAAAGTCACCGAATGATCTATCTCACAGAGCACATCCCCGAGTGTTTGTTCTTAGATGTTTTCTCTCTCTCTCTCTCTTTTTTTTTTTTTTTTTACATTTGTTTTTATTGTTTATTTTATTTTATTTTCACTTGCTACACACAGGACAGACATGACTGGAGGAAAGAAAAGGGAGAAAGAAAGAGAGGTAGGGAAAGAAAAACAGCGGGGAAGAGGAACGGTGATAAAGGGCAAAAAACAAAAACCAACAAAACAAACAGATAAAAAATACATATATCAATCACCTGGATCACCTGTTGAGAAAGAAAAAAGAGATATAATAAAGCAATATAATAAACAACATCATCGCGATGAACTATGTGAATATAACAGTAAATACTAAACATTGAATATTATTGTGCAGCACGTAGGATCGACAGCGCACAGTGTGCTTTGAGGTAGGAGCCAAAAAGGGTGTAGTTTGTGTGTGTGAGCACCCGTGTGTACACCTGTGAGCATGAGCGCGCTTGTTTTTAAAAGGTTCCTTCATGTAATGATCTGCTAGAGGGTGTGGGGGGCCATAGCCCCGTCCTCCAGGGCATGAAGCAGGTATGGAGGAGATCAAGGCTCCAGACATCCAGAGGCCCTCAGAGCACAAGAGACCAAGGAAGACCAACGGAGGGGCAACCGTGCCAAGAGCTGAGGAGAGCCCCAGATGAGGGGTCACTCAGCAGCTGCGGAGCAGAAGCCAGGGGGGGTTGCAGTGACGTGCCTGTGAGCTCCGCCGGCAGCCAGCTGTGCCAGAGTGACCGAGCCCCAGGCTGAGAGGCCTCAGCCTTAGATGTTTTCTCAGTGATTTAGAGCTGCGTGCTGCAAATATCCCAAAAACTCTCTGATTATTTCTGTGTGTACTGACAACATCTGTGCAAATGTTATATGGCAAATACAAACATGAATCAGTGTTTCATGAAAAAAAAAACTAGACACTGAATGCATAGGGTATAAAAATCACTTAGAGTTAATTAAAAAAAATTCCTATAGCTTAATCATTGGATATATTGGTCATTTACCCCATATCACCACAGAGCTGACACATTTTATGCTGAACCAGTTTGATTTATCACAGAGTGGGGTGACAGCTTTATTGTACAGCTTGGCATGCTGACAGCTCCACTTGGCGCTTCCTAACAAGGTTATTTAACCCTCCGTATACTGCATGAGTGGTGTCATTATCTCTATTATTAGGTAAATGAAATTGTCGGTCATGCAGCAATGTAAGCTGATGACAAAACAGTTCACAGCTGCTGACAGATATGTGTGCTTCCCTACATACACAAAACCAAGAAACACCATAAAGTTGTTGAAACAAACATATATTAAAAGAAACATGTGAAAAAAAATGTATTTTCATGTCATTTTTTTCTATTGATCTAACTGTGGTCCTCCTTTCCTCCAGTACCACCATCAGGTTGACATTGAACACTTAGAGTGAACTATCTCAAAAACAATTTGATGAACTAACTGTACTCATTTTGACCAGCAGGTAATTTTATTTTTAATTTTAAGTTTAAGGTCAGTGAAGGAAAAAAAAAGCATTGATTGGGCTTCAAAGTATTCAGCCATCAAATCAACCCATTAAACAATAACGGTGATTTGGTTAGCATAAAGTGAAATATATCCCAGTAATGCAGGCTGAGTGTTGCAGTGGACAAAGATATGGTGGCAAACCCATTAAAACCACATGTCAAATAACAAGGTGATATGTGACATTTCTGACCTCAAACAATCCCTAAAATGTTGATGGTATGTTGAGCAGAAGAGAAGAGAGGAGAAGCTTATGGGAATTAGTGATTTAGAACTTTAATTAGAGGCTCAAGTGAGTCATGTTGGGGGTCGTGATGATAGATTCAACACTCCAATCAGAACCCTTGATTTCTCTATTGGACTTCAACTAATGAAGAAATTTACAAGTCAGGCACAACCAGGAGACAACTGGCCACTGTGCTCGTGTGTGTGCACACATTGATGCTTCGAGACTAAAATCAGAGGCTTTCCTATAGTGTTGCTCCAAGGAGCCGCTCAGCAACAAATGCAGTAACACACAATGCACACAGGCACATACACACACGGGACAGCATCTTTGAATATTTTATCTTCTTTTTGCTGCTTTCCACACCAAAGGGGCTACGGCAATTTACCTCTGACACAAACACACTTTGCAGAGTCAGCAACACTCATATGAGCACACAGCACATTATTTAAAGTCCAAGTTCTCCAGCACCGTTAGAAAGGTAGAATGAGACACGGTAAAGTGACAGAAGCATTTAATTGAAGCACACCACACATTTCTATAAATTATACAAATAATACCTCGATTGCTTAAATAACAAGATTAAATGGAATTACATGGTTTTTAACAATAACTTTACAATTTATCACACAATATCTTTTTCAATTCAAATCAGTTAGTTTTTTGTTTGTGGGTTTTTTTTTTTTTTATTTAACCACATCACCTCAGGGGGAAAAGGTGGTCGTGTGCATGTGCAGTGCAAGGGAAACATCATTAGCTTTCTTCGGTCGGAGCAGCCAAAAAACAACATTCCAACACCAAGCAGCTGTCCGTGGTGTTGGAATATTTCAGCTTCTAAACTTTAGTAAGCCACAGAGATTCAATTATAAATCTCATACAACACACTGAAGGCAACATTTTCAACAAAACAAATTAAATTAGCCAGGATGATTGTGACTACAACATAATGCAACATTAACTGTTGTATTTTTGCAATTTTGATAACATCCTGAAAATTACATGATCAAATAAGCATTTCATTTTCAAATTGTATAAGGCATTCTCATTTAAGTGCCAGCAATGACCTCCAGATTGCACTGGCATAGTTTGCAGCCAAGTGTGAAGTGGGGGGAATGAGAATTAGTATTTCAAGGATGAGGCCATGGTTCTCAGTGTCTGCTCTGGGTGGGATGTCCCAACTGGACGAGCAGTTTAAGCATTTTGGGGTTTTGTTTTGTGAGAGAAGATGGGAGTGAGAGACTGACAGATGGCATCCTCACTAATACAGAAAGAAATAAGAAAGAAATACTGGAGGTGGTATAAGACAGTAGAAGTACAGATAAAAGTTGTGGAAAAGAGCTTCCTGCAATGGATGCCTGGCCTCCTTCTTAGAAGCAAGGTGAAGGGTTTGATCAATCAAGACAGACTCAGAAAAGAGCTGCTACTGTTCCACATTGAAAGGGGCCAGTTCAGGTAGTTTGGGCAACTGTCCATGGTGCTGAAATATAACTGTTTGTAAACCAGTCAGGTGGGCAGATTATGTCTCTCAGATGGCTTGGGAATGCCTCAGTGTGTTCCCCATGAAGAGCTGACAGAGGTGAGGGAGAGAGAGGCGTGGGCATCTCTGCTTAGAGTGCTACTCCAGCAACTCTCAACTTGGACAAACAGCAGAAGATCAAAGGGTGGATTGAACTGAATTTCAAATATTTTTAATATTTCACAAATCCTTTAAAGAAAGCAACAACATTACAAAGCAATGATCGATGAAAATGCACTTGGCTAGCTGAGAAGCCACTGATAATACATTTTCTTAAAGGTCCAATAAAACCATGCTGTATTCCACACACACATATTAAAGTTACACATTCACAAATTGCAGCAAAAATACATGTACTGTATAGGGAATCTTCTGAAGCATGTTGTAAAGTATTTTGGGAAAAATAGTAGCAATAAATTGCTGTATAATCTTTGTTTGACACCATTTTCAGTTAAGTCATACTCTTAACTCATCTGAAATCATGTACCATTTATCTATCACTGTCTCAATTATCCCACAGTGAAAGAATTTAAAAGAAGTGAAAAGCATAGCAATCCAAGGAGGCAGACATTTCAAGCACAGAAAATATCCAGGTGTGCCCTGAGATGAGAATTGTTGTGGATATATGGTGTAGTTTCCAGGCTTTTTGTGTATCTAAGAATAGTTTAAAGTTTTAATGTTTAGCTGCCAATTAGTTACTATAGCCAAGACTCCTGGATAAAGTCATGTAAAAAAATGGCATCATTTCCATTACCACTGTGTGTAAGGAGCCAGAGAACTGTGAAAGGTTTACAGTGTGTAATTTTCCAAGAAACACTGGAAATTACTTCAGGGTACATGGACAAGGACATGCAGGAACTGGCTTGAGGATGGTATTTTAGATATACTGATCAACAATACTTCAAAGGTATTTTCAGCTGCTCCCTTATTTCCCAAGGAGTCACCACAGAGAATGGATCAACATGTTTGATTTGGCACAGACATTACATCGTCCTGATGCAAACTTCCTTCTTATCCAGGCTTGGCACCAGCACTGGGAGTACACCAACAATGGTGTGTGGTGATTTTTACAGAAAGGCAAGCAAAGATAATTAAAATGCAGAAGAAAATGTTATAAGACTAAACAAATAGCATGCAATGATAAGGAAGTTAAAACAAACTGAAAGGACAAGAAATCATATATAAATAATTTCACATTTAAAACAGCCTATGGGCAATACAGCCCATAGGCCCATAGCCAATAATTCGAAGTAATTAATATCAACAATAATCATTAATAAAATCTAAATGAAAATTACAATGACATTAAAATAATACATGACGCAAATAAGAAAAAAATGAATAGACATACTTGGATAGAATGAAAAAAGTAAATAAAAATAAAGTGTGCAATGTCTTTGGCACATTCAATCAAAAACCAGGTTGACAAGGTACTTCACTTCCAGCAGTTCTTTAGTCCTGCACCACACTGTTCCAGTGGCCGAAGGCATTATAAAAGCTAAAAATGATCTCCCCAAAGCCTTTGTCCTGCACTTTGGAACAACCAACAGACTTGTTCCAGACGACCTTAGGGGCTGTGCTGATTGCTACACTGTAAGCATGGGAGGCATAGAGGAGCAACACTGCAAAGTGCTTTTAAAACAAGTCAAATTATTATAAATTCTATATGTAAGTTGACAGGAATTCAGCGTGGTGGCTTTAAAACAGTTGTTAATGTATTCTCTTCTTCTGGCTCTAGTCACATTCTGTAGCATTTTGAATCAATTGAAGTGGTAGACCACATAGTGGAGCACTGCAGTAGTCGAGCCTACTAGATATAAAAGTATGTGCCAGTTTTTTTGTATTTTTAAAGTGATAAAAGGTGGATTTAGTTACAGACCCCACAAGAGCGCTAAAGTTAAAATCTGAGCCAAAGATCACTCCTAGGTTTCTCGCTTGACGGCTTGGAATATGCCCAAGAGAATTCAATTTTATGATCAATATCTAACCCTATGCTTTACACCCTATTACTTCTTTTACTAAAAATTCAGTTTTATCTTGGTCAAGCAGCAAGAAGTTTTTTTCCACTTCAATATAATATTATCTAAAGCACGTTTTGAAAAAAGAAATGCGGGGGTCTTTATCACCAGGAGATATATCAGTATACATATCTATCTATCTATCTATATATATATATATATATATATATAGCGCAAATTGCTGCATGTGTGGTGCTGGACGGCACTAACGCCTTGACCCCGTGCAGCCCCACGCACGGGGTGATCCACGCTAACTCACTAACAGAGATTTGTGGCGTTAATGTGGTTATACCGTTAACGTCATTTTAACAAGATTAACGCTGACAGCACACACACACACACACACACACACACACACACACACACACACACACACACATATGTGTGTGTGTGTGTGTGTGATCCACGCTAACTCACACACACACACATATATGTGTGTGTGTGTATACAAAGCTTATGCATAAGGCATGCCATAAATGATTTTATGGGATTCATAACATCTGCAATCAACTGCAACAACGAAGATAACTGGAAGATCAAAAATTAATTAATTACAAAACAATTAAAAGCATCCACAGCAGAATAATATGATCCCTCACTCTGTTTAAATAGAACTGTATGATCAACTTTATGAAAAACAGAACCAGCAGTGATGGATTACTGACTCATGATGACTGACTGAATGATTCCTATGATACTGTGCTGATGTTGTGATTGTCCCAAAAACCAGACTTAAACATTATGAATTAACTGATGAACTGAATGTGCACCTACAAAAATCTTACTAAAAATGGCATAATATATATTCTTCTGTTATATCATTGTATTGATAGAGCATTGGATTCATTTTCTTTAACGGGGGCTTTAAAGCCAGTACAGTCTTCAAAGCTGTGGAAATATGAGTTTTTGCATCGAGTGCTATAACTGTACAGCACTGTACTTAAAAGAAGTAAAGGATTAATTTTTTTCATCACTATGCTTTAGAGTTAAGAGAATTTATATAAAATCATTTGTTAGTTAAAGACAAGCATATAAAAGACATCCCTCCAACTTTGCGCAGTGGGAAGTGTTAGATTGATTGATAATTGAGTACAAGTGTGCTCAATTAGGAGATCATCCATTTTGTAAAACTGTCTATGCTTCTAGAAAAATTTAAAAATGTCACAATAGCTGGAAAACAGTACAGCAGGTAAGTGTGGTGCTGTGAATGCAAAAGTGGGACCTACTGCTCAGTCATGGAATGGTGTTACTGAAGATGGAAACAACCACAATGAAGAGCAGGACACAGTGGAGAAGCTAAGACCATGAGATTTCTTTTCTGAGCTGGAGTAACTGGAGATGAGTGCAGCTGAAATCCTTGTGTTGGCCTAAAAATGAAAGATTCTCCTTGCTGAACAAAAACCTTTTCATCAAGGACACAATTTGTTTGGGCTGGCTAGATATCCATTGAGTATAAGATGGAACTGAGAGTCTTTTTGCTGTTGTTTGTGTGTGCTGTGGTCTAGGGCTCAGTTTGCTGGGGATTGGAGCAGCAAACCTTTTGGCACCCAGTTTGTTACTTTTGTCTCTAGCTACAGTATGATTAGTGCAGCCCAACAGACACTGCTACATTCAATTGTGACATACATTCATAACTCTGTGCTCTGTGGTCAAAATCTTTGTGCCTGGTTAACGCAATTTAGGAGAGATTACAAGAATAAAAATTTGACAGGCTGTAACAGTGAAACATGCACAAAACTGTCATCATCACACTTTTACTCCACTATTAACACTCCATTAGGTAGTAACAAACCTTGGGGTAATTTAGAGCTAAAGATTACAGTGATCATATTTGGCATGTCTTTCTGTCAACCTCATCTTTTTGTGCTGCTCTTTTTTGCCCCTCCCAACCTCTCTCTTGCTCTCATTCCCCCCTTGTCCTTCTCCTTCTCTCTTCCCATAGACACTCACAACACAGAACAACAATCCCTTGAATTACTGAAGCAGACATGTCTCCCTCTCTCGCGCTCATTCTCTCTATTACAACACACACGCAGACACACACGCACACGCACACACACACACACACACACACACACACACACACACACACACACACACACACACACACACACTGACATAACTACAGGAAACCTGAATACCTGCCCTTGAGGGATAAAAGCAGATAATGACCAATTCAAGCTGACATGGTTCTCAAGAACATACACGTCAGATGGAGAAAGAGACAGACAGGAGGCAAAGGTGAAAAGACAGACAAAAAGAAAAAAAAACTCAGTAGGAGGTGACCAAGAATGAAACGTTTGTAATAAAAGCAGGAAAGGAACTGAGACTGAAAGAGTAAAACTGAGAATTAACTAATAATAGATCAGGCTATTTTTAGATTATGCATAAGAAGGATTATTAATGAATTTCTCTGTATTCTCTGTAACCTTATCAACAAAAAACAAAAAAAAAACTTGGAAAAAATTACATAGTTAAAATTGAAAAATAACCAGGCTCTGGTATTGATATTTTTAATATAGAAAAAAAAGAAAATAATAAAAGTAAAGCTAATAATTGTAGCATTTGTGCATAGTATTTTTTCTTTTCCTATTTTAAATGTACTGCTGAAAAAATAAAACAAATCAAATAAAATCATTTATTGAAATGCTATGTTATTCATAATTACAGCAATATTCAAAAATTGTTCTACATGCAGAAATGTAACATACTCCCAATCAGTAAGTGTTAATATGTGAAAGCAGTCAGATGTCACATAATTCTCAATTAATGCACTCATATTTACCTTCAGACAATATGGTCATAACGTTATTCAAGCTTAGCTGCTTTTTTCTCAAAATTTTGCTAATGAGAAATTCAGCTTGCTGTCCTATTCTTTTGAAGGCTAGTTTTTTAAATCAATAGACACTGTACACGCACGACTGCAGACACTGCCAAGGATGTATATCGACACATGGACAAAAATGTGGAAACATGAATAACAATGTGGATGTACATGTTGCGGGGTAACTTCAGGCGAGCAGAGCAGCGGATATCTTCAAGGAAATAAATTTCATGTACTGACTTTAATAACTTTATAATAATAATAATAGTAAGTTGTTCACATACATGTATTTTGTCACTGTCTTTAGTTTTAACATATAGCAAAAACTTTTTGAGCACTTGTGATTCCACTATACATACTGGATCTGAGATTGTTTTTAGGATGCACACAAAATGACCACGCACACAAAACATGCTTTAAGCTTTCATCCAAGAATGTAAAACTGCACAAATAAATTTGCAAAAAAAGAAATACACACACACTGAAATAAGAAGAGTATGATTTAGAATGCTTTTTGGGATCAAATATGGCAGCAATACATAAATATAAACATATCTTGTCTGGCCAGGGAATGCCTCGGGATACCCCAAGGGAGAAAATGAAAAGTATTTCTAGGAATGGAAAGTCTAGATTACCATGCTTAGCCTGCTGCACAGAGCTGACTTTGAATAAGTGGAAGAAAATGGATGGATGGATGGATGGGTGGATTGATGGATGGATGGATGGATGGATGTTTGATTACAATGCTGAGCCGATCTAAAGATAATGCAAAGTCACATTGTCAGTAATAAATTGGACTTTTTCTTAAACTTTTAGCTATCCTCATAAAATATAATGTATTAGAAGAGAAATAAAATAGGGTCAGCTATAAAGTGCACATTATAGGTACTGTTGGTACTATTTTAACAGTTATGACGATATATGGTTCAGGGAACCATGCTTTATTAGCTTTTTTCTTATAGTGCTTAATATTGCTTGCTATAATAGTTCATAAAAGAGCAGACGATGTTGGAAAATTGCATTACGGAAAAGCTACAGCAGCTATGGGTTTTTTGGGGGGGGGGGGGGTAATTTATCATCTATTCATTAGCTATAGTTGTCTATTGCAAAGGAAGAGAGTTTATCCCAGGTGACAGTTGGCGGGGGGAGGGGGTAGACCTTGGATAGGTTGCCAATCAGTCACAGGGCTTACATGAAGAAAAAGACATGCATTCACAATAACATTACCACCTACGTTCATGTGGTTGACACAATAAGAAAGACATCCATTCACAATAACAATCCCACCTACTGGTAGTCACAAATTAATCCAGCCTGCAAAACGTCTGAGTCATTAATCTGTGGAAAGGAGCGAAAGCACCTAGAGAAAATCCACATAAGCATGAGGATAATATGCAAAGTCAATCTAAGAAGGCCCCAGGTTGCTGGTACTGCTTCTTCAATCCATTTGAATATGTCATTGTGTCTTTATGTGAAAATGTCTCATGCCGTTGTCTCAATTTATCACATACAAACTAAATGTGGATGTACTTTAAATTGCACTGTATATTTATATTCTGTTGTTCAAGACTGTCACTCTAATACTTTTGGCTTAGTGATGCGCTTTCAAATGTTTTCTTTCCCCCATCCCATGCCTGACTGTTCGCCCTCCCAGTGAAGCCTCTGGGAATTAGATTACCTCTGCTGCAGACCTCGTTTCCCCCATTGCTTGGCATTATCTCATCTAATTTGTTTCTTTATGTTACAGCTCAACAGCTAAAATGCAAATTCCCTGCAAAAGTGTGTTGGCACAATAATCAACGTCTATATGCTTCTAATAGAACAAGACATTTATACACAAGGTGACTTAGTGTACAGTAAAATGATTATCCCTCCTGTGCATCTTTTTGACATGGTTAATTAATATGCATCTCTTATATCTGTCATAGTTTGTTTTTCTCAGCGCAATCCTGGGTTCCCCTGACGAATGAGACAGACCAATTTACTACTACTTACAGGGAAGGTTATCTACAAGCTGATCAAAATCTGCTTTGGATTTAATACCTGAAAATTCAAGATCGGAGATAAAACTATGCAGAATCCATTTGTGTGTGTGTTCTCTCTAAATACACACGCAAGAGAAAAGGAGTTGCAAAATGGCAACCCCTTAGAGACTGTCAGAGCTTGGCAAAGAAATCACTGCTGATAAAAGATGACAATATCTAATCCTCGTCAAGTGACTCAGTTGAGACATGCTCGCTGTCTCTTTTATACATACAGAGAGCAGACACGGCTTTAGAGCTAGTGAATGCCACAGCAGGAGATCAGACATATGGTTGTTAGAAGGAGAATCTCACACACACAGCTAGAGAGGTAGATCCAGAAATATTACTAATAAAGGCACCTACTTTACTTGGCAGCATTTAATCAGTACCAGTCAGTGTCAGCACTTCATGAACAAGGAAGAATCAGCAAGATTGGAGAGGGAAGGAGCAGAGGAAGTGAGGAGAAAAATGACTTGGAGGACAAACAAACATTGAGCTGAGAGACAGACAGAGATTTTTTAAAATTTCTTTAGGATTGAAGTTGGTGTGTTGAGCAACAGCAGGCTTTCTGTCTTTGGTTTCATAAACAAAATTCTACCAAGAGACAATGAAGAGTTGGAGAAGCAATAGGTGGTGAAGAGAAAAGGATCAGATGCAATCACAATCTTAACTAGACAAATATTAACTTGACTGCAAATCAGGCTTGCACGTGTTGGAGGTTATTGTCTCATTAAACCAGCAAAACTACACCATCATCAAAAAGAAGCTGCTTGGGTCACCTGAGTAGACACTCTGCAATCAATGACTGTGTCTGTCAGTGAAGGTCACAGACTAGAAAGTGACAGATCACACCCTGAAACAACACGCCCCAACACCCACAAAATAATGGGTTTTGATAGACTGTACACACAGATCTCACTTTAATTCTTCAAGGACCAGATGTTCTCATATTATACAGATGTTGTATTGCTTTAACTCCTGGACCAGCAAGAAAAAACTGGGTGAGAACAGTTAATAAAAGCCTCCTCCCTTCCTCGAGGTCAACCACTGTGTTGTTCTTAAGCAAGGTCCTTAATCCCCTACTGCTCCAGTGGAGCTACTCAGATGACAGATCACACTGTGGTTGTACTAAGCTGCCTCCAGGTGTGAATGTCTATAGCTGTGTGTGTAACTGTGACCAAAAGAACAAAACAAAACAAAAAAACCCCTCAGTGAAACAAGTCTGCTTACAACATTAAACAGGAAGTGCTCCAACAAAGAGGAAAGCAAGTCTTACCAACGCACAGATCGCACATGAGAGAATGGGGTTTGTGTGACAGTAAAAGACTTACATACTACACTAAAAAGTAAAGTTTATTTGGAAAATATTAACAAAAGATCGGATCATTTGTATCTTAATTTTGATTAAATTATTGGTGGACGATGCAGAGTGATGGTATAGTTTGTCTGTTACCACATCTGATCTGACAGCAGGAACCAGGTGTCATTCTTTCACTATATATCTACAGTAAAGTCAGAGCTGCCACTGCTTCCATGCTACATTTTTCTGACACATCATTTCTCGGGGCATTTTATCACCTGTGTGTGTTAGAGACAGCTGAACCATTTCGTGTGTAATTGTTGGACACACATGTGACCCTAGCACCACGCTGCTCTGCTCTTTCCACTTCAGCTGGCTCAATACTCCACGAGTTAACAAACGTTCATTGCATGGCCCCGCATAATAAGGCATAATAAATACCTCTCAAACATGCAGGGTTACCCATTTGCACCATTTGGTGATGTTTTTCCATTCCAAACATAATTGTAGCAGCACCGGTTACTTCTGTTGTGTGTTTCACTCCAGTAGAGTGGAGATGTGCAAACATGGCATAGTTTTAGGGCCACTGTAATGCATACTGCACATAGTTACTTATAACAACTATTTTCAATACATAAAAGCCAACAAGGGGTTGTTGTTGTTGTTGTTGGGGAAAATGTAGAGGCTTTCAATTGAAATGCAGAGGGAGATTCAGCATTGCTATTTTAAAAAGCAGACAAGCAGAAGTGAAAACCTGAGGCACAGAGCAGAGCATTGTTAAAAGAGAGTGTGTTTCTTCTCAGATCAACAACATCTTTCACCAATCAACATCTTGTCTTCTTTAACCACGCCTTCTCAACTATTCAACACAAGGGAACTGTAGCTGGTGGTCAGATGAGTAAATGGGGAAAAAAAAACATAGTCAACTCTAGTTGTAACATTATCTAAATGCAACAAATGGCTTTGTGCTGTTATTCCAGTGAAAATTCAGTTTTCCAGTATGAATGTGGTGAATCTGGGTGTGTTTATGGCTGTCCTGTGCACTGGATTCGATCAGTCCTCTACAGAGACACA
Source organism: Pelmatolapia mariae (assembly GCF_036321145.2). NCBI lineage: Eukaryota > Metazoa > Chordata > Actinopteri > Cichliformes > Cichlidae > Pelmatolapia > Pelmatolapia mariae. Next base: position 27,889,963 of record NC_086228.1, read on the forward strand.
GACTGTGACTTTCCTAAAGACCACGAGCATTAAGGTGAACAGGGTTATCGCTGATCAATACTTGGAGCACAATGAAACTCAAACTGATGTGGATCTTTGATTTTTTTCTTGACGTGCCCATCAATTTGGCAGTGGGCCATCTTGGACTATTGCTTGTAGACATGGATTTCTTTGAAAGATACTGCCTTTATTGCTGCCAGAGGTTCGTTCAGCCTGGTGCTGTTTAATGAATTCAGTTGTGAGGCATATTTGCATGGAGATGAATGGATGTGCATGTACCCGACCATGCAAGCACTAGGGCTGTAACAGTATCAGATTGTTGCAGCCAAAAGCAGCACTGTTGCAATATCTTTAGAAGATATTTTAAAAATGCAGTCAGCTTCATCATTGTTTATTGTGTGTTGCATGCATCATGGAAATATAACAGTGTGCAAATTGTAAACTATAAATAAATAAAATGATCACTATTCGTTTGGATACGCATCTTTATAAGACAGACAAAGCTGGTATACAAAGCTAAGATTATTTATGATTTAGCAAAAAATCATCTTGTTTCAAGATGATTTCCCACTTTTAGTTACATGTTAGTATATGTGATTTTGAATATGACAGACACATAAACTGAGATTTATGGGATCAAAAACATCATGAAGGTCTTAGGACACAAATCTGTGTTCAGAGTGAGATCAAGTAATGGAGTCTGCAGCATTTTTTGAGCTTCTTTTTTAACCAAAGAACAACTTTGTAACTCTAAACTATGCCACTTACATTTTTAGAAGTTTTACTGTGAAATAATAAACTTCTTTAATGTGCCCATCAGAATTCATAAAAATATGTCTTCTTGTCTTTATTTTCAGGTGATAATTCAGTCTGTGACAAAGAGTTGTACGGGTAGAAAAATCAGTTAAATAACATTTAAATGACAATTTTATGTCTGTCGTGTTAGAATATGATTGTAAGATTGATTAACCGAAACTAATCCCCCCCCCCACACACACACACAAACTATTAACATTGAGGTTGTATTGCATAGATTAACAAACCTGCGGTAAAATAACCAAATGATAATAATCAGTCCTTGAGCACCTGCAATTGAGAAGTTATTGAATTTTAGAATTTCAGTGAATTTGCCATCACTTTTGCAGGTTATATAAATTTAGTGTTGTTAATTAATGCAACAATAGTTACATGGACTTTTATGTTGAGTATGTATCCAGGCAACAGGAAAATGAATATTATTTTAATGTATTTGGAAATAAATGTGTTTTTCTCCACTTTTCAAGAAGTAAAAAAACAAACAAACAAACAGAGAATATACATATCACACTGTGTGGGGGTGCCTATAGGAGTAGTGCAACTGTAGATCAGAATGTGAGCTGAGATTTTGTTTTCTGCGAGGTTGTGCCTGACTTTCATTTTATTACTGGTTTATATCTGCTTGGCCACAAACCAAAGAACATAACCTCTGATATAACCTTTTAAAACTAGTGTCAACTTTAAAAACCACAGTGGTGCCTATAAATGTGCTTAACAGACTAGGTTTGCTACTTTATAAATAAATCTGAAGAATCTAACAAATAGTTTTGTTATAAACAATTGTTTCTTGTCACCTCAGCTGAGGAAATTGTTGCTGAGCAATCCCTGTGCACACTGTATGAATTTACCCAAACACTCCTTGACCAGCAAGGGATAGAGAAATCATTTCCACTGTGCATTCCTCTTTCCTCCTCAGCATTGCATCTGATGAGCCATCCTGGGATTTATCCCTGGGAGATGTAGCAGCTGTGTAACAGACACACAAATCCCCGCACAAAGAGAAACACGGGCAGACATGAGAAGCTGACTGTGATTGATATTGTTTGAGTTCCAAACATTTGTGCCAAACATTTCTGCTCTCCCTTCACGTCTCATTACATTGTTGCCTGTGACGCTTGTCAAAACGACAGCATGGCTGTCACCCTGATACAATGACTTCTGTTATGACAAGAGAAAAGAGGAAAAACTGTTCCTCCTGAGGCTTTCCAGATGGTTGAGAAAAAGTCATTAACCTGAAGCTGGTAGAGATCTGCTGTCCTGCATGGGCATCACATGAAACCACAAACTCTGGGCACAATAATATACCACCAGGAGCACAATCGTAGGTTGGGATGGTAGATAAAATACTTACAAAAACATCAAGGAGTGCTCATCTTATATATATGAGTTTGTCTAAGTGTGCTGTAGATATTATTGATTTTTCACTGAGCTGCAAGCAAAACAAAGAGCCTTTGCAAAAAGCTAGTGAAGAATGTGCTTCTGTGACCCAAACTGGATCCTTGTAGAAAAGTTTTCAACACCGAAATCCAAAGAGTGTCAAAAAGGCTGCAAGCATTGATTTACCATAAATCATTCCTTGTGGCCTTTTGGAGAATCATTGCTTGGGAATCCTATCACACTGTTCAGAAATTTAAATTGGATGCACATTTATAACTTTAAATTTCTGAATCCACACGAGACATGGAAGCCAAATAAATAAATAAATGAAATACCATGTTCACCAACTTTGTCTAGTATTTGCCTCAGGGCATTGTGTCAGAGTTTGTTTGATGAAATTTCGGCCTGCTGCTAGTAACACTCCATGGGCTTTGTGGCCCTCAGCTGTAGACCTTCGTTCCCTCACGCTCTTGGCTGAAGCAGGGCACCTGCAGTCAATTGCCATCTACTCATGATAGATAAACACTGAAGAGCTGCACTTCTGGATCCTTTGGCTAGTCTTGCTACCTATTTACACTCAGAATAATCCTTTTTGTATGCTATTTAGTTTAAATCCCTATTGTATTCTTGGCAGTGTAAAGCCACATTTTAGTCATTAGTCCTAAACACATGCACATAGTTTTGAAGTCATAATAAAGAAGACTGAAATACTGACCTGCTTGACCCCTGATATTCTCTGATAGTTTCCTTCCTACCCTCCCTTGATCAAATTGGGGTTGTAACCCACAACAAATAAGAATTTGCAAGTGTGAAATTATCTCTGGATAATGTGGTGGACAGAAATTGGTGTGAGGGAATGGCTTTTTTCTTGTCAATGCTTATTTTTAAAAAGAAAATAAATTGCATGTCAATAGAAATTAATGCAAGCAAAGCAAAAAGTCATATGTGTGATAACACAGGTTTAATATTATTATTTTTAATATTATATTATTACTAATAATATTATTATTAATATCTATGTCAGAGGTACAGCTGATTGGAGACAGTCAGATAACAATGGACATTTTTTTTTACCTTTAGACAATAATTTGAAAACTAAAACCATGTTGGGTTTTTTTTTTTTACCTTAACTTTTCTTTTTCTTCTTTTATCATAGGGCACTACAACATGTTCTTCAGTTAAACTGCTATGACCTGACATTACTGTCTGTATTTTACTCTGTGTGTTCTATTTACTGTATCTAGGGCAGTGCCTCTGGATCACCTGTGAAGTCTGGTTTTGTGGATAATTCGATCAGCCTGGAGTGAGTTAGTCAGCTCTTTTATAGCAGCCTATCTGAAGCTGGTTCGTCTTCTTGCTAAATTGCCCTTATCTATGACACACTATCTGCAGACCACCGTATTATACAAAGGTATGCAATTAGAGAGGATAAGCTGAAGGTGACAGTAAAGTAAAGAAAGAAAGAAGTGAACAGGGAAAGCTTAGCGTATGTCATCCTCTCATGTATTTTACTTTCCTTTTAAAGTAGAGTCACTGCTGCTTCTCTTTAAAGCTTGGGGCTGCGGTCATCTATAAAACACTTTATGGTGCACTGTTTTCAGAAGGGATTAGCTGAAAAGACCTGAAATACTATGAGGTCAAACACATACTCTCTGTTCAAACGTTACTACTAACCTAATGGCTCTCAATTTTACAGACTAAGGTAAGTAACTTACATGCGAACATATCTCTGCCAAAACACAATCAATAAATATCCTAGTAAAGTACTGTACAACATCATGCTTAGAAAACTACTTTGTCCTAAGCTAACGACTGCCAAACATTTGCAAGTGTTATAATTTTAAAAGATAAAACCTGGAGTGGTTACATGATATATTATCCTTTATCTGTCCTCCAGTGTGCACAAGTATGTGTGCATCCCAACTTTCTCAGGCTCTTATTGATTACATTAAGGTTCCAATCAAGGCTGTCAGTCAGAGATTAAGTAATTGATCACTCTATGGATTTTTGGTTATGCAGATAAGTGTGTGTGTGTGTGTGTGTGTGTGTGTGTGTGTGTGTGTGTGTGTGTGTGTGTGTGTGTATGTGTGTGTGTGTGTGTGTGTGTGTGTTGTCCAGATTTCCAGATCAAACAGAATCAAGTCACTCTTAGTATTAATGACCATGTTTTTTTTCTCAGTGGGGATGATAATTATACATGCCTGTTTGTGTATTACATTAGGCAAGCAAATTAAAAAGAAAGTACCCACACCTGAGTGGTACCCATATCTGTTCAAAAAGCTTACCTTTGCATTACCCTATTACCTTATTAGCTCACTACATGCTGGTGAGCTTCTTTAAAGAAAGAAGCTGTTGAAAATTTGCTTTTGTTTTTTTTCTTCTCCTTTTTTTCTGAGAGTGGAAATGTGCAGCAACAGCTACAATTCTATCATTGATTTTTTAGCAGATGACATGCAAGCTAGCACTTAGACCACTATCATTTGTAATAACTACCATACTTGTGGCTAGTGGGTAGGGCTTGGGGATCTAGCTAAACAGTATTGATTGTCTTGATATGCTCAAGAGAAATGCTGATAAAAAGTACAACATCCTTAACACAAGTATGTGAGTGAGTGAGTGTTGTTACTAATTTTAAACCACAACCAATGTGAAAGAGAGAATCAGGTTACCAAAATGAGTCAAAGTGTTTAGATAGTTTCACATTTCACTCTGACAATGATTCAAATCTGCTCGATGCCCTAGAAGGAAAGAAAAAATCCAGGTTAGCATTGGATCAGTTTGTATATTAAATGATAGACATTAGATATGAGTCAAGCTGGTGTGATTTGGGGGCCATATCTGTGGAAAAATAAAGCATGCATGCACGAATGAACAAGATGCATTGTTCTTTTTCTATTAAAATGCAGTCTGTTAAAATAATATAGCAGATAACAAAAAAAATTAAAAATTGAATAAGTGTGTCATAATTTCCATGTCTCCCTGGAGCTATTAATTAAAAAAGTCCCTCTAGCTGCTTGAATTCTTTTTAAAAATTCAAAATTTTGCAATTTGGACATAATTTCCACCTCAAGAAACATCTGTTTTGCTACAGGTTTTCAACCACTGGTTAAATAGAGGTTTTACTATAAACTTTTATGCCTTTGGATTTAAGTCAGATTTATACCTTAAAAATTTATTCAAAGCTTCTTTGTTCCAAGGTTAGAAATAAAGAAAATGCATTGACATATATATTACATCTTGCTTCAATGATCCAACAACAATTCTAGTTCAAGTGTTTGCCCTCTTACCTCTTACGTGCAGCTTGGTTTTGACATTTAACGTTCACCTAGTACCAATCTATTCCCATGCAATTCAATGAATTTCATGCATTCAATACATGCAGCTTTTAGCTGTCTTATGCGATACACCCTGTCATATATTTTTTAACCTCTAGCTTTTTTAAACAGGCTAACAGGCAGAGACAGATAATCTTTTACCGTCACACCAACACCCACTTAAGAACAGCCACCAATTTCCTGACCCCAAGGTGCAGGGAACAAACCCTCTCATCCACTGGTAAAAACCCCAACGTACAGGCAGCAAGTCGAGGGGATAATAAGGAGGGCAACTCCAGACTGAGACAGAGTCCAGCCCCTTGCCAGGAGACTGGTTCCAGAGCCCAAGCCGTGCAGTGAGGTGAGTCAGACTATATCTAGCCAGTACCGCACACACCAAGGCTCCTTCCCCACCAGACAGGTGACATTCTATGTCCCAATCACTAGTCTCAGTCGCCTGAGATCCCAGCACACATTGCACACAACCCCCATGGCGCCTGAGTGTGGTGGGCCTACGGGAGGGGTGGACCCATGTCCCTTTTTCGGGCTGTACCTGGCCGGGCCCCATGGACTCAGGTCCGGCCACCAGATGCCCACCTTTGGGCACCCTGCTCAGGCCTGGCTCCAGGACATGTCCCCAGTAACCCCATCTCAGGCAGGGTGAACTATTCCCTGGATCTTCTGCTCATGGGGATTTTTGAATTGCTCATTGTCTGGTCACTCAACCAGGACAAATTTACCATGGGAGACCCTACCAGGAGACAAAAAGTCCCCAACAACATAGCCTCTGGGGTCCCTGGGACACACAAACCCCACCACCTGACCAATTATTGCCTTTGCCTAAACTTAACTGAATAGCAAGTGAAAATAAACAGTGAGTGAAACATGCACTTAAATATGAGTAATGTAATTTCTTGGTAAAACATTGATCTTATCACACATGCTAACTTATGCAGACTTTAATTCCTTATGTATGTCTTTTAAGCAGCATGGCAAATCCTCTAAATAATGAGGTGTTAACAGCAGATTAAGCCTATTAGATGACACTGAAGTACACCCACTTGCACTGTCTATAAGAGTGGGAGATCATAACATGAGATTTTAAATCGTGAGCTATGGCTGTCTGTGTTTTGGGATCTTATGTGTTCATAGAAATATGCCAGAAGCTGAAGGAGAACTGAATAGTTATGAATTTCAAAGACAATGAATTCAATTCTTGAATGTAATTTATAAGGTGTCAAATTAAGTTAAATACAGCAAACAAAATAAAAACCATCCCAGTTATTATTTAAAAAAATATAACTGCACTTCTTTTGGTAGAAAGATGCAACACCTCTTTACCAACAATCCTCTATCTTAGTGCCACCAAGACAGTGAATTAACATCAATTTCTAACTATGTAAATACATGTTTTTTCTTCAACGTAGCAACATCTTGGCTGGGAAAAATGTTCTTTATTTATTAAATTTTTACTTGATAAAGTGAGAGGCTGACAAATTGACATAAAATATATCTGAGGCATGTGCACATGCACACACACATAGAAACACACACACACACACACACACACACACACACACACACACACACACATGTCTGGTTTGCTATCCTCGTGGGGACATCCCATTGACATAATGCTTTCCCTAGCCCCTTACCCTAACCCTAACCATTAAAAATGAATGCCTAACCCTAACCCTTACCCTAAACCTAACCATAACCTAATTGTAACCCTGACAGTAAAACCGCATTTTGAGTGTGAAAATTGCTTTCAACCCCGAGGGGACCTGGATTTTGGTCCCCACGGTGCAGAAAGTCCCCACCAGGATAGTAAAAGTCAGATTTTGGTCCCCACCAGGATAGTACGAACCCGTACACACACACACACACACACACACACACACACACACACACACACACACACACACTCATCCCTACTGACAGCTTTGAATGTTCTATGTCTGACATTTGCTCTCTGTGGCTAAAAAGTCAGAAAGAAAAAAGAGTGGTGGATTGAACAGAAGCTTTAATGAGCAGATCGGCCAGAAATTGAAAGATTTAAAAAAATGTAAGGGCAACGTGTCAAGGGAAAGAACATCTATCTATCTATCTATCTATCTATCTATCTATCTATCTATCTATCTAGTTTTGCTAACTTTGCCAGCCAATGGTGCAAAATCAGCAGCTCATTTACATTTTAGTCCCAGCATGGGTGCAGACTAGTTCAAACATTTAATTCTTTTTTACAACTCTGCTTGCAAATTGGTTTAAAAACAAACCCAAACAAGGATGATCATTGTGATACATTACTGCAGTCCACCAATCAATTAAATCAATTAAATGTAGCTTCATAAAGGGAACTCGGTTAAAATCAATTCAATTCAATTCAATTTTATATATAGTGCCAAATCACAACAACAGTCACATCAAGGTGCTTTATATTGTAAGGTAGATCCTACAATACCCCAACAATTATATGACCCCCTATGAGCAAGCACTTTCTCGACAATGGGAAGGAAAAACTCCCTTATAACAGGAAGAAACCTTGGACAGAACCAGGCTCAGGGAGGGGCAGCCATCTGCCACCACTGGTTGGGTTGAAGGGGAAAAGACAGAACAAAAGACATGCTGTGGAAGAGAGGCAGAGATTTATAATAAGTAAAGATTCAATCCAGAGAGGTCTATTAACACATGGTGAGTGAAAAAGGTGAGTGAAGAATGTGCTCAATGCATCATAGGAATCCCCCAGCAGACTACACCTATTGCAGCATAACTAAGGGAGAATTCAGGGTCACCTGATCCAGCCCTAACTATATTTTTTAGCAAAATAGAAAGTTTTAAACCTAATTTTAAAAGTGGAGGCAACATCTGTCTGCTGACAGGCCTTAAAACGGAATGCTCTGCCTCCCATTCCTCTTTCAAATACTCTAGGAACAACAAGTAACCAACCACAGGAATCACTCTTCCACAAACTGGATGGCAACACATTCATTTATCTCTATATTCTGAAATTTTCATTAGTGCTACCAGGCTAATCAATGCAAATGTATGGATTCAATTACCAGTTTATTTATTATTGGACAGCCCCATCCCACTATTAACATCACAAACCGCATAAGCAATTGCTGTTGAATGACAGCAGAGGCAAAGCCCACCCTAGCAACTTAGCTGCCCATGCTTGCTTTCAGGTGATCAAGGAAAGCAGAGAGTGTAAAAAGCAGATTTGATGAATATATAAATATGAATATATATAATTCTATATTTATTCAAGAGTGTGTGTGTTTTTTTGTTTGTTTTGGGGGTGAATGGAAGATCAAAGGTTTAATCTGTTTTTGTTCAAAACTGTATTTCTGCCCTTAAATAGAGTGGTGTTTTTGGTGATTTCCTGTGTTGCAGCTTATAGCTTATGATCAGTACTGATGCTCCTTGGAAAAGTGGGCTAAACACATCCAGTTGTTCTGGTATTACAAACAGAAAGAAATGAGCTACAATGTATCACATGCTAACTGGAAAGAATGACTTCACAAGGCCTCTCCAGCATTTGGAGCTCAGCTTTGCAAGGTGATTAACTACTAAAGACGGTCTACAAGATTACTGATGAAGAAGAACTTTCACTCAAGAAACTTGGTCAGTTGTGCAACTCCAAACTTTTACTGCTTCTGCTTTCAGTCTGTCTTATTTTTTGTTAATCCCTTTTACTGTTCCCCTTGTTTTTGACTTCCTCTCTTCTCAACTTCTGCCCTGTTTTTTGTCAAAAATGCTTCACTAAAATCTGAAAATCAGCATCTGTACTAGTCTGCTCAAAAAGTTGACTTCAGTCAGAATAGTACAGATGCTGATTTTCAGATTTTAGTGAAGCATTTTTGACAAAAAAACAGGGCAGAAGCTGAGAAGAGAGGAAGTCAATTAAAAAGAGATAGATATAGTAAAGAAGGAGTATAAAAAGGGTGTAAAGGCAGAGCTGTATTGAAAAATGTGAAAACGCATGTTAATTTGACTGGCACTATGCAGTTCATAGCCGACTCAAGATTTTAAAGCCTAATGACTTTGAACGAGGAGAGAGATTGAAGTCAGAAAAGTCGAACAAGACAGAATAAGTCAAAGAGAGGGGAAGAAGACAGGAAACGTGATGAATTTCGGGTTGTTTGGCTAAGAACCACATTGTTTGGTATCCAGATTAACTGTGATTTATTCTTCTGTTTAGCTTGATTTGTACCTGCTCAGAAATTTGATTACTTACACACCTCGACACCCATAATATGTCCACTTGATAGCAATATGCGCTGTTTGCACATAGATAATGGTTCTGTGAAACAAAATGTAATGTGTAAAAGCCTGTAATTGCGTCTGGCTTAATGCAAACACAGTAGTCAATATTCTTTCAGTGGAATCCTGTGCCATTTTCTCATTTTTATGGCTCCAGCGGTGTATTGGCACCATTGGTTCCGGCATTCCTCACGTCTATGTTGCAATCATTTCAATAAAAGTACCTACTGTTAAATATTTATTAGCTCCAACTGTAATGTGCTCAGTTTTGGTCCCCACTGTTTAAAGTACACGAAGATGCACATGTACTCTCCCAGCACAGTGGAGTGAAACCCACTATTTGTGTAATTACCAGTATAAATATAGTATAAATGTAGCAGCACTGTATGCAGTACTGAAGTTTTGTTAGGAAAAAACTGGCCAGGTGTCCTTTACAGTTGGTGTTATAGATGGGACTGGTCTTACTTTCACATTCAGGATCTCTTTGTGTTACATGTAAACACATTGTGTTCATCAACTGTCATTTGTGCAAGGTAAAATTATATACTTCTAAAGTAACACAAATAGTTTTTGTGTCTAAAACCTGAAGGGAAACTTAAGGAAACCATGAGTAAACGCAACATTAAAAGCATGTTAATGTCATTTATGCAAAAGCTACCCCTCCTGACTCCTAATGCAGTGTTGTTCTTTCTTCCAGGACCTTTACCTCGCAGCATACAATATTGCTTCTCTCAGTTGTATAATCTTTAGCAGAATCAGAAGTGAGAGGCCACAAATAGGCAAGGACTCAGATATTAAAAGATTTAGACTTTAAGGATGTATTTACTTTAAATCTTTGTAGGTGGCAATTTTCTTAATTTATTTAAATTTAGCAGTCAGCACAGAACAGTCACATAAATATTGGGTTATGCTGTGACACATATCGGCTTTGGTAATTCTGTTAGAGCATGTGTACTGGTTTGCAAAGGCAGTAGCTGAGGTTTATCACTTCCTTTTAATGTAACAGGTATTGAACATCTAACCCTTGGACATTTTTAGAGTTCTGTTTTGAAATTGCATCCTTTCCAGGTTCCTGCACCTGCCACCAACCAAAACTATAAAGCTTTGTTGGATTTTGGTTTTTTAAATCATATGATTTAATTACAACAAAGATAAAAATGGATATTGGAAGAGGTATGAACAAATTCTGTACTCAACTTGCCTCCTTATTTTGTCTTTTTTTTTTCTTAATTTTTACCTGCACTTCTACATTTGAAACACAATACACAGTAGAATCATACTTTCTGTGTTGACTTTTGCTAATGACTTTTACTAATCCTTTTCATTTTTATCCTGATTCTCTATCACTCCATTACCTTTAATTATTTTTGCTTTTAATGCTCTGATCTTTTATCAACCACTCAGTTATCATGTATTTCATTTCCTCCACTGAAACTTTTAATATTTTAACAAAGATTGGAGGAAAAGTGTTAAAAAATAAGAAAAGTCACATGATGCAGTGGCTAAGATTATCTTATTGTGCATATATTATCCTGTATCATTTAAATAGTTTGAGAGGGTTTACAATAAAATGATACAGTGCTGAATTCACTTCAATTCAATGCAGTGATATTTATATAGAACCAAATTGCAAGAACAGTCGCCTCAAGGTGCTTTACATTGTAAGGTTGGCTCTATAATAATACAACAGAGAAAACCCCAAAAATCACATGACTCCCTTTGAGCAAGTGCTTTGGTAACAGTGTCAAGGAAAAACTCCCTTTTAATGGAAGAAACCTCAGGAAGAACCAGGCTCAGGAGAGGGCGGCTGCTATGACGTGTTGGGGTGCTTAACAAAGGTATTAGACCAACATGTCATTAAAAAAGAAAAAAAGATATTTTAGAAATCTACCAAGAGCTTGTTTAAAACTGACACACTGGACTTCTCTGACAAATTAAAAAATTAATCAAAATTCATTAACCACTGAAATGATTTTTTCTGTTCAGTAATGCAAGTAAATAACTGTAATCTGGCATCTTAATGAAAAGGTAATAATGTGCTTCACTATTTTTTTCTGCTTTTTTGTAAAAGAGCAAATTTAAAAATTCATTTAAAACTCTAATTATATTTTAACATTAAAAATCTCACTTTGACTAAAGAGCATATGAAAACATTAGAGAAGCATTACAGAAGTTTAAAAAGGTTGGAAGGCATCAGAGTTGGTACTGAGAATCAGTGGTAATAGAAAGAACAACAAATGTCTGGTATTTAGGCACAACCTGCTCTAGCCAGCCCCTCCAAGTAACTGCTTTTCATTTCTCTCTTTTTAAAAAAAGAAATTAAAAAAATAAGTTGTATGTTGTCACCAGTTCGTGCCATTACTGTCTGCTACTGCCATTGTGTTAAGGTGAGAAATGAATGTCAGTTTGGCTATTAAAAATAAATCCTTTATACACACATCCATACACATGACCTCATTCATTCTGTAAAGTGAAATGAAAGGCAAACCATGGAAGTATTAAGGACCATTGTGGTTTAAAAAAAGCAAGGCGCAGGACTGAATCATGGTGATATTAAACTTCCTCCATAGAAGAATTAAGAAAGAAAAAGGAGAATAAATAGCAAGGCAAGGTCAGAAAGTCTTCCAGTGGAATCAGTGATGACAGTCCTCATCAATGACTGGCCAAACGAGTCCCCCTGGTCCTTGATAAAATCACTAGTGGGCTCACTAGCGAGCTGTTCTTCATGAAGAAGACACAGACAGATCTAGATTTATTTTGTCAGTTTGATTATGTGGACCTGCAAGCTTGACCCTTCATACCCAGATCCTGTTAATAAGAAAATGCTTTAATCTCAAGAGTGTTCATACACCCAGTCCAATGAATTCCTTCTCCTCGTTACCCATCATTCTTCTCCTCTTCTCATGCCTTTTTCCCCCCAATAGTTCTTTTTTATTTCAAGTCATGGCTCTTTTTCCAAACCATTTACCCCCAAGTCTTTCCCTGGCACTTTCCCCTAAACTTCATGCCTCACTCTCCACTTTTTGTGGTTGCTATCTCTCACATCCTCCCCTCATATTTCATTCTGATTCTGCCACTCATTAGCTGCTATATCTCTCTTATCCCTCCAAGTGTCTTTGTTTTCCTTTAACCCACCTTGCTTACTCTTCCCTGCTCCTCATCCTCTGCTTTTTTCCACTCTTCATCTACCACCTATCCACAGTGCAATTCTTTTCCTTAATCTTCCCCCATATTCTTTCTCTTCCTTCTCTTTTTTTCCACTCCTATTTTTATGCTACATTAAGTCAGTGAGGAGTGTATTGAAGCCATTTAACCTGATGGTGGGGGAGGCAGGGGATTCTCCTGCATTCTCTGTGTGCTAACAGTGACTGGGGGGGGGGGGGTCATCTATCTCCTGGGTTTTTTCTCTCACCTCCTCCGTCTCAAGACAGCGACGTTGAATGCAGGACAGAGCGTAGTTCCTTTGTCAACATATTTCATTAAGCAACATTAGCAGCACTATCAAAGAACTGACAAGGAGGAAATGATGGATTCAAATGAAAATATGGAAAGTGTTGGAAAAGCAAAATGGCTAATGTATGTGTGGGTGAGTGCACAATCTCTTGCTTGCCACACTTGTCCCCAGCTACTTAACAGTCAAAATTTACATAACCCATTTGAATTTTCATTATTTCTCTAGGAAGGATTCTGTAATTGGATTTTTTCCCGCAAAATTTCTTAGACCACATTTATCAGAAAATAAAAGGAATCTATAGTATTAGTCTGTCTTTTGAAGTAAAGCTGGGTGTGGTTTGCAAATTTTCTGTCCTGATAATGTTATTACTAAAAAGGGAGACATTTTGGTATTACTTTCCATTCTCACATATTTGTGTGTGTAACTTGCTGTAATATTTGCCAAATTATCACTTGGTGAGATTACAGAGCAATGCTAAAATGTAGTTCTTATTCCATTAAATAGACTGTGGCTGAAGGAAAACATTGGGACAGATAGCATGTTGAACAGTGCTGAAAACCATTACTATAAACTAACCTCTATTTTATTTTATAAAATGCACCCTAAAGTGCATCCACCTTAAGTCGCTTTGTAGGTTATTGCAGCTTTTAACCAGGAGAAAATGTCATCAGGTGGTGTCCAACTATCATTGGGCATTTTCAACGCTGAATCACAACACTCTCATGTTGGCGGGTTGGCAATGATGGCCAGTCACTGCCCATCTTCTCCTCATCCCCAGCTACCCTGCTCCCTCCTACCCTGCTGGATGGTTAGCATTGGTCTTCCTCGAACTTGATGTCTTCTCTGTCTCTTCTGCTCCAAAATGTCGGTCAGTACTCTAAGGACCTTATCTTGGCACCTGTAATGTCCCTGGCTGAGAGTAGTCTTGCATCCTGCTAGAATGTGCGACATTGTCCCTGTCTCCCCACATAACCTGTACGTCCTCACTCATTCCCCACCTGTACAAGTTTGTTTGTGATGGAAGTGTGTCATAATCTGGGCAGAGCAAGAATGAGATGCAGAAAGGCTCCGATCTCCAAAGTAAGGCAAAGTAATCTTTTGCTCCTGCAGGTCCCACTCTGTCCAAGTTCTTTGTGAACCCAGTTCCATGGCTCTGAACACTGTACCTTCCTCCTCAAACTCCTGGACTTCAGCTTGGACCATTTCTCTTTTTTTTTTTTTTTTTTTGCCTGTCCCGTTTGGCTCTTTTGCCATCAGAATTGTTGTCTAAAGGCGAAGAAAGATGCCCAATGGATTTACTTTACCAAATGGACCATCCCAGCCTTGCTGTAATGGTCTATTTGATTCACCTTTTATTGTTTATTTTATTTTCACTTGCTGAATACGGGACAGACTTGACTGGGGGAAAGAAAGGGGAGAAAGAAAGAGGGAAAGAAAAACAGCTGAGAAGAGGGACGGGGGAAAAGGGCAAAAAACAAAAACCAACAGAATAAGTAGACAAAAAATACATATATCGATCACCTGGATCACCTGTTGAGAAAGAAAAAAGAAAACAAGCAGAAGAAAACGAGAGTAATAGAATAAACAACATCACAATGATATATGGGAATATGACAGTAAATACTAAATATTAAACATTATTGTGCAGCACGTAAGATTGACAGCGCACAGTGTGCTTTGAGGTAGGAGCCAAAAAGGGTGTAGTTTGTGTGTGTGATCACCCGTGTGTACACCTGTGAGCATGAACGCGCTTGTTTTTAAAAGGTTCCTTCATGTAATGATCTGTTAGAGGGCGTGGGGAGCCACTGCCCCGTCCTCCAGGGCATGAAGCAGGTATGGAGGAGATCAAAACTCCAGACATCCAGAGGCCCCCAGAGCACAAGAGACCAAGGAAGACCAACAGAGGGGCAGCCGCGCCACTATCCCAGAAAGAGCTGAGGAGAGTCCCAGATGAGGGGTCACTCAGCAGCCGCGGAGCAGAAGCCAGGGGGGGTTGCAGTGACGTGCCTGTGAGCTCCGCCGGCAGCCAGCTGTGCCTGAGTGACCGAGCCCCAGGCCGAGAGGCCGAGGGCACCCCATCCCCGAAGTGGCCCAAGCGAGCCCCAGGCTCCAGGCCCCGATAAGCAGCCACCACGGAGTGACCCGGTGTGTACCTGGACGCCCATCCCCAGACACAAAGAACCACCAACGCACCGATGTCTGAGGGCGTCCGCCACCGGCAGGGGAAGTGGTGGGGGGAGATAGCTTGGACCATTTCTCTCCTCTGTCTTGGATAAGCTTTTTCCGATTGTCAAAAGTGGGTGGATCCATATCCCTGACGCTCCATGCAAGGATTGCCAATAATGTCTCGCAACTTGAGCATGCTTTCTGCTTGCATCACTGATGCGCCTACAGCCCATTTGCATCCAGCTCTTGTGGTGACTCCTGCATCTCTCACCTTTTTGTCAATGGAGCCTCTAAACAGCATCACAATCCTGCACGTTGAATTTGCCTGGTAGGCCTGAGCCATCGATCTTGGTAAACCTGTATGGGTCGTTGATAAACTGAGTTTGCTGAGCCTCCTTCTCCTTTTTTAGCCTTTGAGACCTCTGAGCCCTTCTCAGTCTGCACAGTTGTCCCCATAGTTCAGTCGTCAGGTCTTTTATCCCCTCCTTCTCGTTGGAGCCATCCTGTTTGAACTTCTTGTTGAGGGTCCTGATTTCCATTCTTAGCTGCAAGATCTGTTTTGCTCTCCTGTTGGGAGCAGTCCCCTGGTTAGTGTGGTTTGGGTCAGTGTACTTGCTGTAGCTGTTACCGTTATAATGTTACCATTGTAGTCTTCCCATTGAGTCTCTCACCTCCCCCCAGTCAGGAGACTCGGGGGGTATTGCTCATTGTTCTGTTATGCAACAATGGTCAGTACTGTGAGTGAAGTTGCTAGCCTTACCCACCTTTATTTAACAGTGGCTTGGGTTTCAGTCATGGTTCAGTTGTGGGATTTGCATTTTATTTTCCTTTTGTTTTTTTCTTTTTTTAGTCAACTGGCAAATATAATCAGAAGAGGAGGGAGGAGAAAAGATAGCTTTAGAAAACTGAGCTTTTTGCACACTCTCTTCAACACTGATATCATGCTGCAAATTTTTCTGAAAGTGAAAAGAGATAAATAATAAACTTTGCTATGTCTGAAAGAGAAAGAGCCCAGACATTAACTAAAGTCCCTTTTCATTCCAAAATGTGATTTGGTAACAGTTTACCTATTCATAGTTACATTAAATCACCCTTGGTCCTTTTATATTTTGCTAGGACAATAGACATAGAAGAAGTAGGTGCAGCAATTTATTGAAACATGCAAACTTCAATGGAAACACTGTATAATACAAAAAGTGTCAAGGACAGCTGTCTAGCAGGCAGGGTTGGACTCAAATACAGGACTTAGAAAACCGAACATAAAACTCAAAAGTGGCATTATTGCTGACAGAATTTTAAATATTTTAAAGATGTTCAGCCATGTTTTAGGCTAATAGAACTTTGAGAATCATCTTGTTGGTGCAAACATATTGTTTTATGGCTGTCCTAGATTTAACAAAAGAGATGGAAACAAATTATGTGTTTGCGACAACCTGCCAGTAATAAAATGCCTAAAGATAGAATTATATATTGATTCTTTTCTAAGTAGACATAACACTATTCACCCTTTGAGTGAGTGGCCTTTTTATGCTTGAATGAGTCTTAGATTGGTGCCAAGCAGATTATTAAAAAGAAAAAAAGACTTCCTCTGAAAATGGTCAAGTACAAGGCTTGGACTGAAAATAGGGAAATAAGCAGCCAATGTCCAAAGATCAACTTTGAAAAACCTCCAGAAAGCCTTAAGAACTAGTTTCCAAGGCCAAGCCTGGCTCCTTGGAAGCAAAATATGAAGAAATTAGGAGTGATTAAAGATTTTTGCACAGCACTGTACATATAACACCAAATAACACACAAAGCCAAACTTGTCATTGGATAAAAATTTGACTGAATGCATTATCTTGTCTTGTATTGCATAATAATCACTACAACAAAGTGGCAGTTTACAAAATAGACTGTATAAACACATTACACTACACGTTCACGCAACATCTGATACACTAATAATGATTGGAAGCCCCCAGCTGTTTTTAACACTTCACATCTGTCCACTTGAAGCGCAATGTGTCATTTACAGATACAGACATAAAAAGGCAGAGAGAGTTGATATTGCATGTGAGGACATTCTGATAACTGTGCCTCATGATTCCAGTCGTTCTATCTATTGATAAGCAAAAATAGTGACAACAGTTCTTTTCACATTATAATCAATATTCACCTTTAATGTTTTCATTTGGCCATTTGTAAGTGTAAAGCTATGGACCGGCAAAGAAATTGTAACTAGCTATTTTCCTTCCCAAATACAAGCTGCCATCTTCATTATGCCGTGGATGATCTGTGATCAGGTTTTATTTCTGACTGTTGCAGTTTATTGAAGGGGTTTAGACTCTCTTCATGCAGATGTAATGGGTTCTGGCTGCATAATAGTTAAATGTATCACTGGGCTTGTTTTTAAAAATAAAAAATCTGAATAGGCCTGGATGAAGGAATTATTAGCACCTTACCTTCTGCACTCTTTTTTAATTGCACCATCAATATCACCCTTTTTCATGACTGTCATTCACTAAACACTGAGTGGCATGTTTAACACCTATATATTTCATGCCTAAAGACTGGAAAGCAGGATACACAATACCAAACATAATTGCAGATTCTGGTAACCGTTCAAATTCTAATGGTTTCCATCCTTTTTGCCACATCCCCCACCCTGTGCCTTTCTCTTCCTCCCCTCTCCTCCTCCTCCATCTGGCTCTCTGGCAGTAGTGATGGAGTGAGTCTGCGTGTCTTATTGTTTGTCATGAAAATCAGGTTTCAGCAGATTAATGGAGAGATTCTGGAAAAGAAATACAATCTCAAAGAAAGTATACACAGAAAGAAAGAATCATTATGGTTACCGGTTTCCTTTCTCAAACATGGTGGGGGGTTAACAGACTTGAATGTTCTTTTGTCAGTCTTTGTCTGCATGTGTGTATACACATGAGTGTATGACCCCACACTTGTGTAGTATCTGTGATATGTGCTGGCATGTATCCTAATATTATTTGAATTCTTGTGTGTGCTTGACGTTTGGCTCATGTGGGAGGAAAATGGCGAAAGCAGATATTTTGTATAAAAGAAAGGAACACCCTGTAGATATAGATAGAAAAGGAAATGAACCTCAACATGATATTTGCAATCACAAGTAAATATTGCTACCTACACACTGACAGGGATAGATTATCTTATTTGGTGGATGCATAACTGATTACTTTTGATAAAGTGGAAAGCAGAGGATGAAAGGATACATATTTCCCAGCGCTGCTCTCCTTTGCCTCCCTCTGAGATGCTGGGTGAGGCAGAGATGATGAGCAAATTTTCCCAAGGGGTTTATAAACTATTCATGTTGTTTGATCCATATTAATATCATTTCATCTTTTTAGATTTTCATCGTATTAGTTCATGAATATGGATTCTCTTTAGATAGGATGTTCTCTACATTTTAAGAATGACAAAAATGATTTTCCACAAATGTATCAATGTTCACTGGTCCATCTATGCATTGTTTTGTGGTGGTTTTGGTGAGACTTCACTAATTCAAGTAATGGACGTATTTTATTCTATGTATTAAATTATTTGTCATTTGGTAATTTCATGTCGAAAAGTTAATTACAATCTGCAAATGCATCTATCCTCCTTTTTTGTATGGTATAGTCTAGTTTGAGTTTTGATTTGATTAATTTTACAATGCAAATATAAAAACAACTCATAGCTATAATTAGTTATGTTTGCTGTTTTGTTCTCTCAGACCTAAAGCTTATATTACATTTTGTTGCAGTAAAGCTCGTTGGTAGCTGTTATCTTGCTAAATGACGAAATCTTGCCCAGTGAGTTGTGATGCATTTTGTGAAATCTGAACACACTGTCTCCTCCTGTACTGCATTCTCCTGTTTCTGCTTTCAGCACTGCAGCCCTCACTGAATGCTAGGGTGACTATTCTACTGAGAGTCCAGGTCATAACAGCAGCTCCACCATTGTTGGCAGATGAGAAGGTTTCCTTTGGGTCATGAGCTGTTCTGTATTTCTCCACACTGTCCACTTGTCATCATTTTGGATGGATTTTGAATGGTTTTTCATTACTCTGTTCTTCCCCAACTCAGTTTCTTTTTGGATATGTCACATGAACAGCATATTCAAGAGAGTTCTTGACTTCCTGTGCAGTTACAAAGGGACTTCTCTTGACCATGCAGTCATCCACGAGTCCTGTGCTTCTCAAACACGTGGGGCCAGATGTGTTCATGGTATGTATGACTTTTGCCAGACATTAACTAGTATTGGGATCATTTGTTCTGACTATATTTTCACACTTTTTAAACCAAGCCTGTGAGAGAACTTAGCATAAAGCAGCCAGTTTCAAGGTGCTTTATCATTCACACCTATATTAATAGTTTACAAACTACATTTTATATGACGATTTACAAAAATTTTTTGAGTCTCTGATAATTAATTTGATTGATATATTGATTCTTTATTGTCAGTGTGCATCTTTGTGCAATGAAAACAGCAAAACTCTTTAACAGCATTCTTTTTCACAAAAGCATGTGTAATAAATAAAAAAGAGAGCATAAAAGCTACTAAAATGGCTATTGCTGAATTACTGAAAACTATTACTTTTATAGAAAACTAGAACTTACTGATTACACGACTGAGCAAACTGGGTACCCATGCTCGCAAAATGGGAATAGCAACGACATGACAAAGAATCAGGGAAAGAGACACAGCTGGGGAACATAAGGCACAGGTGAACAGAATCAATTAACAAGCAAGAGGGAAGCAAAACTGAACACAACACACACAGGACAAGAGACTGTCAAAATAAAACTGGAAACTAACACTGAGACTGTTGCTAAAAGACTTTGACAAACCAAAGTAAACAAAGACAAAACTGACTAAACACGGAAGATATAACAGAAACACAGACTAGGTATGGGGAACATAGAACAAAGAAAACAATGAATACAAAATCAGAATGAAAACCTAACCTAAGCAACGGGAATAGTTAAACTGAAAACTAAAACAAAGTCAAACAGAAAAGTCTCAAACAGAAAACGCTGGGTACAAAACCCAGGATCATGACATACTGAGCCTTAACATTTTTTTTCTAGTCATTCTCTAATAAGAAAGAATTAATACACACACTTATTACAAAAAAATAATCTGCCAATTAATGATGGCTGTAATCCTCTGGTTCATTAGTTTAGGGCTAAATGATGCACAGAAGTATTTTGGAAACTTGACTGCTGCCTAATTAATTCCTCCCCTTATTTGTGCTGTAGAAAGGATAATTATGTGTTTGTTTTGCTGAAACCTTGGCTATGGGAGTTAAGGGAGTGGAAGAGTCTGAATGTAGAGTAACAAGATCTATTGTCATATATTGGACTGCATTTGCGGCATTACACTGATTTACAGTGTTAGCTTTTGTTTCTCTCTTTATTTTTCAGATTCTATTGTATTTAAATTGATTTTTCTTAGCTGAGTTGAGTCTGATGAATAAGTCATTGTTTTCCATTCATCCTCCCACTTTTAGAAACTTTTTTTTTTTTGCATACATTATTGGTGCTGCTGATTAGAAGAAGATAAAAATGTTTGTAACATTCTGTGCTACTTTTCAGAGTTGAAGCAGTGCCTACAAAACAGCCTTATCTCTCTTCCTTATTCAGAGTGCTATCTTCTTTTCATCTCTCATCTCATTCACTGCAGGGGAATAATGATTTGTTGATAATGAAAAGATGGACAGTGTACAGATGATGATTTGTGCAATTGAAAAAAAAATAGTTTGGGATCATGACTTTTTCAGAATTTGACTTTTTTCTCAGAACTATAAAAAAGTCAGAATTCTGAAATGAAACATTGATAGAAAGATGGCAAGTATACAAAAGAAGAGGGACAGATTAGGGCGACTGAAAAACAAAGAATCTCAAAAGACAAAAGATTTTTTTTTTAAAAAAATACAAGCACTGTTTGGTATCCAAAAAATGTACTTTTGTTTTGTATATTTGTTTGGTTGGATGTTTTTTGTTTTTTTGTTTTGTTTTGTTTTTGGGTTGGTTGATTAGTTTGTCGCTTGCTTGCTTTCAAATTCTGAGAAAATGTTCAGAATCAGAAAATTTTGAACTCAGTAAAAAAAAAGTTAGAACTCTGAGGTTTTTTTTCCTCAGAATTTTGAATTTAATCTCATAATTTAGCTTTTTTCCTCTTAAAAGTCTGAATTCTGACTTCTTTTTTTTATCAAGACTGTAGAAAAATAAACAATTAGCGGGGGAAAAAGCCAAAATTCCAGAATTTTGAATTCTGCGATTACTGTCAAAATTCTTCCAGCTTTCTCAGAATTCAAACTTTAATTACATAGTTCAGACATGTTTTTTCCCTCTGACTTTTGACTTCTTTGTTTTAAAGCATATAATTTCTGACAGACTTCTGGGGACAAATATCACATTTGGGGGGAAAACTCAGCTGTAATCCTCTTTCATTGAGTCCAGATTGAAAATGTTATATTTAGGTGACCACAGGATGAAGGATACATACAAGCCAATATGTCTTGCTGGAATGTTATAACCTTGTTTTAATTTCACTTAGAAAATGTATTTTTTAATGCTCTTGATGTTGTGGCTCTTTATATTTTTATTGAAAATATATATTAAACTTCAGGTTAAAAATCAAAATATTTCGACCAGGTTAATGTCTACAGAACAAGCTTTACATGCTGCATGAGGTTCTCTCAGGGGAGAGTTGACACTGTCAAATTGCATGCATATTCTTGCCTCATGCTTGCTGAAAACACCCACTGTGTGTGGACGTGTTTGTCAGTCAAATTTCCCAGACTTGTGTTTCAGACTCTTCTCTCTATCTCATCCTTTCATTTGCTGTCAGCAGCTTCTTCCATTTTTTTCTGCTACCTTCTAATGACCAATCAGGGGAATGTTCCAAAGAAAACACACCAAATGTATGATTTTGCATACTTGTAGCACAGTTCTGGTTACATTTCAGCTAGCTTCGTAGTGCAGCAAAGTTCGTTTGTTAACTTGATCCCTGAAGAACCCCATCCCTAGCCCCAACTCTGATCCTAAGATTTTTTTTCTCCAGTTATGAGTACTGAGGAAGTAAATCCAAAATTGTGAATTTCTTACTGTAATTTGTAGTTAAGGCACACGATACCAGGCTAACATTAGACTGTCATAAGAGTGCTTTATCTTGAATGAATTACATGCTGTGATGTTTAAGAAATAAAAACAGAAAGGCAAGCACTGCTGCTATAGTTTTTAATAGTTTTAGTCTTTAGGCAAAATATTAAAGAAATCAAGACAGTAAAATATCTCTGCTCCCTTTATAACAGCAAAAGCCACTGGGAAAAAAAAAAGGTTACCAGGGCAACAACTGAGTGCTTATAATGCCCTGCTGCTACTTTTTTCCAAAAGGTCTCTCTACAAACAAGACATTTTGGCTGAATTTCAGTAAAACACTTGTTTAAAATTTTAGATGTAGCATTAAGTAACAGGTAAAATTATAAACATAGATGATTGAATTTGGAACAAATTAAATGAATGTAAGGCAGTATTGACTGTGGTGTCCAAAACATATAAAACCAAATACTGGGAGCCAGAAGCTACAGAAGGGGCTCGATAGCACATCCAGGGCACTCTAACAGGCTAATCTAGCATTGGCTGCTGGAATTCCCAGGCACACCAACTCCAGTCCAGAGTGTTTGAGAAAAAAATGGATTGCTTGTTTGTTTGTATTTCACATTTGCTCTGAGTTTAATTTAATCCAGTATTTGAGATTTGACCTTTGGCTCAGATCAATAGATTCTCGTGACCCACTCCTTCTTGCCACACACTTGACAAAAGAGAGCAAATTCATCAACTCTTAAGATTCAACATTGCCTTTTCGTGTGCAGACTACCAGGGGCCGCATTAAGGGAGAGAAAAGTAATGCCGATTCTAAGGGAACATGACTGACAGGGGCCCCAGAAAGCAATAGAACAGTCAGTTTTTTTTAATGAAAATTATTAACCTATCACCTTAAAATAATGTTTGCTTTCACATGGTTCTCATAAACGTGTTTGTTTGTTTTTGGCAACAAAGAATAAAATCCAGCCAGCCTCTAAAACAGATTAAAACCTATTTGAGTTCCACTGGGTCTAAGGACAGAGACATATTTTAGTTAGCTATACTTTGCTTTAAAAATGTATATCCAAAGGATTATTTAAGTTATATTTGCCAATACTTAATATAAAAAAAAAATTTAAGCAGTAAAAAACACTTTTACACCATTTTATAGAT
The DNA here is from genome assembly GCF_036321145.2 of Pelmatolapia mariae. NCBI lineage: Eukaryota > Metazoa > Chordata > Actinopteri > Cichliformes > Cichlidae > Pelmatolapia > Pelmatolapia mariae. Next base: position 27,913,605 of record NC_086228.1, read on the forward strand.
GAGAATTTAAATGTACTTGCATCCAAAAATGTATTTTATATAAACACATTTTTATTTGTATTTGCTGTAAAGTACCAATCAATATTAAAAAGAAAGAAAGAAAATAAAATCTAATAATGTTATCATTAAAAATATCACTCAGAGTTGTTGTTGTTTGTTTTTTTTCACATGGCCCCAAATCCCTGGTGGCACCCCTGCAGACTACCACATGATGGAAGCATGAATTCAGGATTTAGTCAGGATTTCATCTCCAAATCTAATTATACAGACTTTTTATATACCAAACAACAGATTTGTTAAGACTTGTTGTTATTTATTCCAAAGAACACACTGGTCAGAGATAATTTTTTAAGCTTTAATGCACATCAACGGCCCTGAGTTTCCCACCTGCTCATATAAACAAACCTGTCAAAAAGTTTCGAGGTTTCTGCAGCACCATCCCCTGATATTACGGTGGACAGATATAACTTGACCCTTCTCCCCTTACATCCTCATAAGAGTAGCAGCAACCTCCGAGTCTGAAGCTTGGGGGGGTTTTTTTCTTTGCCCTTCATCCTACTTGCTGTTTATTACTTGCTGTTACAGCCAGTCCCTTTATAGGCAGAGTCATTATTTCATTTGAGTTACAGAAGCAATCTTTTCTTTCTTTTTTTCAAAAGCAAGAGCGAGGCTGGTAGCTGAAGCTGGATTACTGCTTTAGCCTTTATAATTTTTGATGCTTTATTGTAGCTCCATTTGCTTTAGTTAAAGTGTAAATCTCTTAAGAGGTGAGCTGTGGTCTGGTTTATACCATCTTGACCTTTATTAAAATCCTTTACTTAAATAAAAGCACCAGTACAGCAATGTAAAAAATAATTTGGTTCAACTTAATTCCCCACACTGAAATACCACTTTAGTAAAAGAACTTTCAACACATTTATTTGCTATTTTAGTGTTTTAGCTGTTTGTGGAACTTGTTTTAGTTCATTTATACACTTAATACTTTTGGTTAGTTTAATATAGAGGTCCTCAGCTATAGGGTCAGCCTCCATCAAAGGTTCACAAAATAATCTGCCAGATTATTGAATGTTGCAGAGAAGTAGTGTGAAAATAACACAAAAAGGATGTAAAGAACAGTGTGTACGGTATTTGAGTTTCACATTCTGCTGTGGCCTTATGTGAACTACTGCTACACTGTTAAAAAGTCAGTTGTTTATTGTTGTTTTAACAGTTGCTTTACTGTCCCAGGTATTATCTTGTGTCTTTTTCGCTCCTCGTGCATAGTTTTGAAGTTACTACATGCTGATAAGCTGCCAACCTGGCACCCCTGGCTGTGTTTCATTTGTTTTCTGTGTTTTTCTCCTTTTCTCTCTTCTACCCTCACCTGGGATTCATTTGTTTTTCTGTAGAAAGCAATGAGGGCAAGAGGAAGCCGTCACAGGTGGCTGCTGTGGTAACAGAAGGCTGGGATTAGATTTCACACCCCATGTGTATGTTTGTGAGTGTATAGAAAGTTATTTCTTAGTGTGATAAGAGAATAGAGAACATCTAAGTGAGTGCCTCGGGTAGAGTTTATTGCTTCCCCTAAATCTGAATAAAACATAGGTTATTCATAGTGTATAGCGGAGTCCACTTCTCATCTGGTCATGTCTTTTTTTCCTTCTCTCTCTCCGTGGAGCAATGGGCATTGTGTTGTTTAAGAGTAGATGTTATGTTTAACCTTCTCATGAGACTAGTCTGTTGCAAATTTCCAAATAATCTTCTAAAGAGTTCAACTTTTTGTCAACAGTGATGCTGTCTCTGCTGAGCAGCTGTAATTTCTGCTGTGACTGTATAATCGCTCCTCTAGCTTGGAAAGGATTTGATGATGCTCACATGGCCAACAATTGACTCACCCTGCTATGGAGCACAAAAAAGACTGTGTTGTTTCTCTGACTATTTGTGTGTGTTTCAGTGCATGAATGTTTACAGCTTTCTGAATCATTGCCCAACAAAAGGACCTCTGGCACCAGTAGCCATGTCGTGCCTCTCCAAAACAATTTGGGTCACACCCAGAGAAACAGATATGAGGGGGCTCTGAGAATTATTGGGAGCCGTTATCTTCTATTTGATGTCTACAGAGAATTAAATGGAAGAGATTGAAATGTGGGGATGTAATGTAAAGTTAGAGGATGGAAAGTACATGAAATAAACTTGAGATATTGTTAAGTGTTTACACGGGTGAAAAGGGGACAGGAAAAAAAACTTCAAGTCATGGGAGCAAGAAAAAAATTAAATACTCTGACAGAGACAAAGAATGGGCAAAAGAGGGTAAATCAAGCAAAAGATAAGTAAGAGGGAAGATGACAGGGTTGTGTGATCGCCCACTTGAAAGAAGTGCAGGAATATAACTGAAGTGGGAGAAAAGCTCAAGTGAATCCAAGGCTATCGACAAAAAGTGAGAATATACTGTAAAGTAAAATCACTGCAGTCAAAGGAGGAAGGAAACATAAAAAAAAGAGAGAGGAAAAAATAAGTTTATTATAACATGATTCATAAAGTTAGAAAAGTAGCTGACTTATTTTAGATACAGTGTTGTCACGGGGCTGCAGCATCACCAAGGGTGTGCTCTAATATACAGTAAGACATGAAGTCATTTAAAATACCCAGAGGGCTGTGTATTTCATTCATTCATTTTTCATTTTCCACAAATGAGATGAGACTGCGCAAAAACAAGACTATAAGCTGATTTTATGTCCCCTGTGGGCCCATTTTCTGATAACACAGATTTACAAGTCAAACCATTATAGAAACGTAAACCAAACGTTGACATGGCTCCACATAAATACTCCACTTGCACTGAAGTAAAATCTGATTCCTCTTCCACAGTGATTACTGCAATTTTTAATGCAAGATCCACAGGTTTTTTCTGGTTTTCCCATGTAGTTCAGCTGCAAAAAAGCAAAAGACAAACAAAAGATCCACTCCCCTGTGCAACAACCATCGTCACGCAACTAAGGTAGGATTTACAAGTGCAGCTACTTTAGAAATACTGCAAATATAGCATTAGGATGAGATAAGAGATGGGGTTTCTCTACTTACTTTTTCTATTAAATAGTTTTATTGCAAAAATCGAATGATCTTTTTTTATGCATATCTACAATTTTATCACTTGTCTCGCATAAGTGATCAGTGTGTCAGGCTGCACTTGAACTTTGCCGGTCGGTTCTCAGATGCCTCCTTTTGGAATATTAATACGTTTTCCATCAGGCGTGACAAAATGTTGTCTTTTAGATTGACTGCAAAATGCTAAGAGTGCTCTGCTGGAATTATTTTGACCTGAACAAAAGGAAAATGAAGGAAAAGACATGTAGAGATGGACTGAAAGACAGAGAAAGAGAAAAGTCTTTTTAATTGGTAGTCAATCATTGTCAATGTCAAACGTTTGAAGGAATGACTGATTTATTCAGTGGTGAAAGAGACAGCTTAGAGCAAGTTCACACATATTAGACAGATTTGAACGTGTCAGGAGAACTGTTTCTGAAAATTAATTGGATGATAATTAACTAGTTCTCTGCAGGGATGGTGTGTGGACAAAAGACTAAAGATCATGTGGGTCTGAAAAGTAAATCCAGTGTGCAAGTACCTCTAAGATGCATTGCTTCTACTGGCTGGAAGAGTCCCCTGGGTCCTTACCAACCTCCTGATGGGGACAAAAAAACAAAAAAGATGGTTAAAATCTTCAACTTTCATTACTATTATACTGGAACTTTGGTAAACCATTTTCCAATAAGTTTATAATCTCAATTTCTAATTTCACGTCATGTGTAGTAAAAAAAAATTACATTCATCTTCAAATTTATGGTCAATTGGGGTTAAATAGATGAAAAGCGAGCTACACTGTAACTAACAGTTCGCTACCGTGTACGACTTCAGCATCCACATCATGAACTCAAGGTTTCAAAACATTAGTCAGCAATGTAAGGATGGCTGCATCCAGATTTTATATACAGTCTCTGGTTCAGATAAACTTTTTGCTCATGTCTTCCTTGTGGACCTTCTTTCTTCCCTACAATCTCTATTTCCTTTCTTTTCTTCTTTGTTTTGTTTATCTCTTTTAAATATTGGCAGCAGCTCAGTAGATCCATAATAAGGACACCAAATCCTGTGCCTGCAGTGAAAATTTGTAGTGAAAGCACACTGCACATGCTATCACACATAAAGTAATATAACTACATATGAAATATGACCACGAGTAGCACTTTGTGCACATAATCCTGTCAGCAAAGCTTAGCGATAATAAAATGTAGGAAATCAGTAGATCCTGTAGTTGTTCCCTGTGGAGCCAGAGTGTAATTAGCTTTCATGGCTGCAACTTTCCTTTGAGAAAACTTTGATAAGGGTAATCTATTTCCTCCCACTCTGAGGCAGCTCTGAGCCCACCACTATAGCCAGCTGCAGAATTTCCTCTATCACTGTAGGTAGAAGAAGCAGTGGCCACTTTCATGAGTAAATCATATAAGCCTTATATGATTCACTATATGAAGTAGGCCACATCTTATGCAAGTCTTTTATAAGTTTTTACTATTTCTTTTCCATATGGGATCCCCCATACCAGAAACTTACAAATTTCCCACCGTGTGGGACTAATAAAGATTATCTTATCTTATCTTATCTTATCTTATCTTATCTTACGCATCTCATGTTGTCTTGTTATAAAAGTTTTAATGCATTAAGCCTGAACACATTAATAACTGAAGTCTTGTAATGACCTGTCATCCTTCATCAGAAGTAGCACCAATTTTTTTTTTTCTAAAGAGTATTTTTGTGAAATGTACTCAAGAACATTTACACATCTAACTTTTTTAAGCACAGTTGGAAGAAAGAAAATGAGACATTAAAAGTATCTTGTTAACAGTAAGGATGAATCTTTACCAACATTGCCCGGCAAGTCTGACACATAGTTTAGTTTATCTCTTAGGTCTATATCACACCATATTTTTGCTGTCCTGTGTGACTGCATGCTGACAACCAGCATTTGAACAAAAAAAATGCATTCGTGAAGGACCATTTGTTAGGTTTAATTCAGCAAAAAACAATAATCCAAGTCTAAAGACACAGTCCATCCAGGAGCATGACATAGCAATAAACTAAAAGTATAACTTTTCTATTACCTGAACTCAAACTCGTGATGAGAGGAAACTTCTCTAAAAGTTGTGTGAAGAGGGATAGAAAATGCACTGTTTTCATCCAGTGAGTAAATGGTGTCAAAGATGCCTCTCTAGGGTGCTGCTGTTTCTCTGGTGAGAAACTCCTCCTGAGAAAGACTCTTCTAACTGCCCGAGTCAAGAAACCTTGGTCACCTTGTGTGTCGCCTCTTCACCGCTACCCTGGAGGGAGGCCCAGTAGTTTTCGCTGCTGTGCTGCATTGCAGTGCACCTCTCTTTTTGTTGTGTCAGAACAGAGGGCTGCAGTGGGAAGATAACTTCTCTCTTCCATGACTTATTGGTAACACTATACAGTTTTCTCCTTTGTTGTGTCCTCCTCGTGGAATATCAGCTCAACCATTTGGGGATCTTTGAACCCTGAATAGCGGACAGACTGCAGTGCTATTAAAGCTTGTTAAGTATTTTCTGCATTTTTACTGAATGCCATTAAGGTGGCTCTTTACCTATTCACTACTAGCCTTCTTGTCCTTGACCATAGCCATGCTGTCTGCCTTACTGTCTGTGGCTTGTCTTGCTTGCTAGTGTTCTATATTATGCCGTACTTAGGTTAAAATTGAGCAAAAGTGTATTTCTGTTTACTTATCCTTTTTGTTTTGCTTTTCTCTCATACCTGATTTGTTTTCTTATCATCTACATTTGTCACTGCCAGACTTAGTATAATATGTCAAGCTAGAAATGTAAGACAGTAATGATGATGACATGCCTTTTTCAGGAATCCAAGTTTCTTTTTAATAGTAAGCCATCAGCAATCTGGTGTCATGTTGTGAGCTCCTTTGCTGGGTTCCCACACAGGTCTACAATATCTTTTCAGATAGTGTCGCTGGATAAATAGTACCGACAAATTTTGAAATGTAGTTCAATACTTCAGGTCATCATTGTTCTTCCACTGAATGTCAATCAATAATCCTCTGATTCACTGGCCTGCAGCACCATGGAAAGCAGTCCTCTGCCTGCAGTTCCCTGCTCAATGAGAAAGTTAAACATACAGCTACCTCTAGCAGCAAATGAACTTAAATTAGCACAAAGTGTGGAAGATCAGAGAGCCAACTTAGCTCTGTACAAAGGTAAATAAAATCCACCTCCCAGCATCTCTAAAACTGAATGATCAATGTGTAATCCTTGTTTAATTGTTTAGTTTAAGTAGATGATTGGGGAGCTGGCAACTTTCAGCACCATGGGGAGCTGCCTTACATGCAGCGTTTACCTGTCACACAGTTCTTCTGTGAGGTTGTGATTTAAATATTTTGAAAGTAACATAACAGATGTCTTCATCTAGAAATGTAAAACCAGTTAAATCAAAACCAGTTGGTTAAAATCCAATAACTTTCTAAACTTTCTAAATTACAATTTTTTTCCACAGTTGCCTTGACAATCCAATATCTGTATTGTTTGCTGGGGCCAAACAAAGTTCACAACTCTTTTCCCTTAATTTCTTAAATTTTCCCTTATTATTTCTGAGGCCAAAACTACTTTTCATCTCCACAAAGAAATGTGCTTTTCTGATGTTTGTTTGTCAAGGCGTTTTCAAGCCTTGACAAACCCACTTTTCCACTCAGATTCTGAGGGAAGTGACAACAAGAGACATCCATAATTTTGCTTTGAAAAAGATAACATGCAATTGCAATAGTGCCTGCATGACAGAGCAAAATATGAGAGCTGACTGGGGGTTGTTTCTAAAAGAGTCTATGGTAATTTCATGTACTTACATGCTGAACATTATCTCATTATTATTTGGATGCTAAATTACTTGTGTTCTCATTGGGCATGTCAACAGCATGCACATTGTACTGGCACTGAAGTCTTGATGAGGAACTGATTAGGATATGTATATAGCATATAAAAATATCTATTGGGATGCTGAGACATTTATACTCTCATCCAATTTGCTGGTATGTTTCATGCTCTATGAGTTTTCTCTTTTCATCCTATGTGGAACGTCAGAGGTGTAATTGGATTTATAAATGCCCCCAAGAGCCCCGAGCAGAGATGTGAATTGTTGTGTGATGGAAATGCCATATTTGCTAACATTTTTCACCTCGCACAGTGGGACAACCCAGGCAGGTAGGATCTCAGAAGCTGATAGGGTTTATGATTACGGTCTGTGCTCAGGCAGACTGACAGAGCCTTTCTCTGGAGTCACTCGAGTGAAACTGAGTTTCCCTGCCAATGTTACAGACACGAAGCTCATTAAGAAACACACCACACTGCCTACTTTTAAACAGCTTCTGCACGCTTCCCCTTCTCATCTCTTTCCCACTTGCCTCTAACATACCTATGCGCGCACACGCACATACACACAGAAGCTTAATTTTGTTTCATCATTCTTGTTTTCCTTTTCTACACCATCTTTCTTTTTCTTTCACCATCTGCAACTACTGTGTGGGAGCTGCGTGACTGTAAACTTACTGCTGGGACACCCCGCTTCCCTTTGCTTTGTTTCATACTTTTTGATCTTTATTATTCAAAATTGGCTCTCCTACTGCCACACTTGTACTTTATCTCCCAGCTGCTCCTGCCTCTAGCACAATAGGGTTTGGGGGGGGGGGGGGGGGGGGGGGTATCAGAAGAATATCTGACTCAAATGAGCCTGGACTGTATCTTTTAAAAACAGAGAGGGGTGACATGACTAATCTGGTATAACAACTCAATAACAATGAACAACTGTCAAAATAGTGAATATGTCTCCATGGCTTTTATTTTCAAGCATGTGTTTGAGCAAAGGGTTGGTAAAAGCCTTTTCACATCTCTTGCCCATTCATCCATTCAACCATGTTTCTTTTGCATCTTTCAGATATTCTTTTAGTATTTTTTTTAACATACCTACAATGTGCAATCATTGACATCAGTATTTGTAATGAAAAATGTTACAATGTATTGCAAAAACCAACTTTAATGTAAACAATTAACTTTGGTGAAAATGTATCTTTATTGGTGTTTATTGTTGTGTACCTTGTAGAGTCTCTCTCAGTGTAAGTTAGAAGGCTAAATAATAGATGCAAATGGAAATAGGCATTTGGCAGCTGAAAGACAAATGCTTAATCTAATTTCCAAGTCTTGCTCCAACTTTACCCGGTATTACTGTAAATGTCAGAGTACCATTTAACACAAGCTACATAACTATTAATTTATACTGCATATAAATGTCTTGTATGAGCTCCTAAATGTCAAACTCAAGTGTCTCATAATCATTTAGCTCATAAGCTGCTTATTGGACTTTTCAATTCAGCTATTTACATACTGCTTCACAGTACACAATACAAGAGTAAGAAATATGTTTTGAAAGAAGATCCTATTATTAATAAAGTTAACTAAAACATAAGACTTCAAGTTACACCAGAAAAATGAGCCATCATTTTATCCATTTTCTAATCTGGGTCTGGGTCGTAAAGCTACTAATCTAAGCAGAGACACCAAGAACCAAGCCAGCTGAGAGACAAAATCTCTCCTGCGTGTCCTGGATCTGTTTCAGGTCCTCCTCGCAGTGGGACATCCCCAGAACACCTCACCTAGAAGATTAGAAGGCATCCTTGTCAGATACCTGAACCGCCTTAATTTGCTCCTTTCAGTGTGGAGGAATAGCAGCTCCACCACGAGCCAATTCAAAACTCTAAGCCAGCCACTCTGTAGAGAAAGCTCATTTTCACCATTTGTATCCCTGATCACATTCTTTTGGTCACTACTCAGAGTTTGTGACCAAGGTGAAGGCAAGAGAGTAAATCAACCAGTAAACTGCCAGCTTCGCTTTAACCTCCTCTCTTCATATGGGGTAGTAACTCATTCCCAATCTGAAGTGGGCACTAAACCCTTTTGCAACTGAGGACCATGGTGTCAAACTTTGAGGTGCTACTTTCCTCCCAGCCCTTTCACACTTGGCTGAAAGCTGCCCCAGTGTGTATTGGAGATTATTCTTTAATGACGCCACAAAACCACATCATTCTTTAAAAGCAGAGACGAGATCTTAAGACCAATGAACCAGATACCATCTGCCCATCACTGTCAGGGTTCTGGGTCATTTTGACCCAGCATTTTCAGTTTCTTGTATTTTGGTATTTTTCTGTATTATGGTTTATTTTCTGATTCTTTAGTTTTCCTGTTTTGAATATTTTAATCCTAAATTTCAGAGTTATTCTGGTTAAGAGTTTGTTCTTAGGTTAGTTCAGTGTCTAGTCTGTGCCTGCCATGTTTCCTGTTTTACTTTGAAGGTCCCTGTCTCATGTTAGTGTGTCCAGTGTTACTCTCCCCTGTGTTGTCATTATGTTTCATTCGACTCAGCTGTGTCCTCATGTGTCGCCAGTTCTCCTGATCACCTCATGTGTGTATTTAAGTCCTCAGTCTTCCTAGTGTTCATAGTTCCTCGGTATCGTCTCTGTTGGCTCAGTTATCTTAGTTTTCCCAGTGTAGGTTTTCAGTTAGCTCTCACCCATGTTTGTCTTCGTTTGAGTTGTATTCATGTTTTCAGCCACAATAAAGGCTCGCTTTTGGTTTGCAACTCAAGTTCCGCCTCCTCACTTCTGTCTGCTCCTGGGTCCATCTCACTCACTCCACTTGGTCCGCCCCATGCACCATGACAATCACTGTGCCTAGAAATCCTGTCTATGAAAATTATGAACAGAATTAGTGACCAATAGCTGCACTGGCAGAGTCCAACACCCACCAAAGAATGAATCTCACTTGTGGAGTAATGCAGACCGAGCTCTTTATGTTATTGTACAGGGTTCAGATAGCCATATTGTACAACAGAACAGGACATGGATACAGACATGGCTGTGCCTTCTCCAAGTCAACAAAACATATGCAGACTGGGTGGGCAAGCTCCCAGACACCCTTGAGTATCCTTGAACAGATAAAGAATTGGTCCAGCTTTCCACAACTGCATTGTTCCTCTAGAATCTGAGGTTGGACCAACAGATATACTCTATTCTCCAGTAAAGAGCAAAGATATTTCCAACGAAGGCTGAGGAGCATGATTCACTTTTTCTGGAAACTACTTAAAGAAATTACAAGCATGCGTGTTGAAAAATAAAATCGATAACAAATACTGCTTGTTAGAATTTACAAATTCAATTTTTACTTCAAATATAGTATTTCCATGTTTGTATGTGTTTAAATAAATTGCTGCACCCTATTTCCTATTTTTTTTTTTTTTTTTTTTTTTTAGCAAAATATAAAGAAATGCGGAGTGGCTTGAGACTTTTGAAAATGCACTATATATAAAAAATGTGAATCCGCAAGAGAAGGTACTGATGACAATGTTTTTTTTTTCACAAAGTTCTTGTATTGTTTGAACAAGTCTAAAGTTTTAAATATTACATCTGACAAAACTACAATAATATAATAAAGAACCAGTGTTCCATATATCTTCACCTTTGTCCTGTCATACACAGAGACGATTTTGAATATTTATAATGTTCCCAAACAAAAAATTCTTAGACACAAGTATTCAAAATTTATGTCTCTTGAACCTCCATAAGAGTTCATATGATGCAGAATGGCATGCTTGGATTTTTGAGAGGGGCTTGCTTTTCATAATAAAGAACAGGAAAAACTCAAAAAACTTAAATGTCATTTTACATATAAAAAGTTTATTTTTTTCATATTTTTTTTGGATTCCAATATGATTCTTCTGCTCCTGCTTTTTGCATTCTTTGTTTTGATTGTTTATGCTTTACAATGACTTCATTTTGGAAAATATTTGCAATGATCCCCAAAACATAGCTGGGTCTTCTAAGAAAATATATTTCCTTAGTTTAATTATGACTGGATAATAGGGGTGGGCAGTTCAGTCCAAGTATCAGTAGTATCAGTATCAACGCTGGTATTGATATTGGATCGATACTAGCATGATAAGACTGATGCTTCGGTTTGTTTGCCTCCTCTAAGTTTAGTCATTCATTACACAGGAGATATGTCTGTGCAAATAAAGCTCCTCTCATGCAAGCACACTTTGCTCCGCCCCCTGCTCCCTTCACTACTGTTTAGATGTCCTGCAGTCATGTAACTCAGTAGCACTGAGCAGCAACATGTTGGTTACAGTGACTGAGAAAGTGGAGCATCATGTAGAGGCACTTTACAACTGTAAATGAAAATCCTTTAAAAAAAAAAAAAAAAAAAGTGGTGCGTGTTGGAAGAAAATTCTTTACTGTGGCAACAACCCTGACTTATATAAATAAATGAAAGACCAAAACGAGAGCTTTGTCCTGGAACAAGCAGCAAAAGAAATGAAGAGAGGAGGAAGGAAATCCTTCAGACAGACCCAGACACCCAGCACAGAGACAGAGGTCACTGCCACAGTCCTTTCAGAGAGGCAAAGAATATCCAGGTAGCTCAGACAGTGGTGAAAGTCATGTTTCAGTCAGGAGTGTTAAAGTGTCACTGGTCTTCATAATTGTTACTTTAGCAGACTGATTGCCTATAGACTATATTCAGGTATTCAAATAAAATATTCAGTCTATGAAACTATGTGAAATAATTTTATTCATATTTTATTAATCAACACAAATATGAAAAATGCCTGAATCTAATAAACGTGTTTTTATCAAGTCTGTTTTATTCATGTAACACACTTAAACAACAGAGCTTGCCCCAAAGTGCTTTAACCTCCTAAGACCTGAACTCTTTCATGGCATGCTTTTTTAATTTTTCTTTGCTATTTGGGTTGATTGGGACCTAAAGAATGTAAAAATAAAGAATTACCAGATTTTTTTTAATCTAATTTTTGTTTTTGAGAAAAATGAGATCCACATATGAGGACATTTGTTTCAAATTTTGATAGAACAGTGGCAGTATAATGTCCTCGTAAGTGGATATCAGGCCCTTGTAGAGAAAAATTAAGTATTTTGGTCCCAAAGTGTGATGTCCACATATGTGGACGCCAGGTCCTAGGAGGTTAAAGACGGGCACATTTACATTCCAGGTCTTAAAAAAAAAAAAAAAAAAAAGTTTCAAAATACCTAAAAAGCTCAGGTGTTTTTTCTGTGTTACTTAATTATTGCACTGTGAAAAGTAAAAATCACAGTTATTAAATGGTCCTGAAAATGTATTCAGAATGTGACACAGAATATGATTCTTCTCTGCATGATCTGCCTTTAGAGCTTAAAAGTTTCAGTGTTGGTATTGGTATCAGAACTACTGGTTCTGTATTTACTTTACTTATCAGATTGATACCGATATTTACAGTATTAAACACCACTAAGATGGTGAACTAATTTTGGGGTGGAGTGTGCTATAGTAAACCAATGATATCTCCCCTATATAAGCTGCCTTTATTAGTTAAAAGTATCGGTATTGGTATCGTCAATCCTGTCTCTGTATTTACTTCATATCAGATCGTAACAAAATTTACAGTATGGCACATTGCTACTGGATAACTGCCTTTATAAATATAGCATATGTAACATATGTAATGTTATAAAATTTCTTCTAAATTCCACATTTTAACACTAGTAAGTGAAAAATAGGAATCTCCGATTTCTTAGACGTTTATTAGCTTTGAAAAAAAAGCACCTGAAGCACCTGAAACACCTAGACCCAAACAGACGGTAGCAATGCGCTTCGAGAAAGAACTGCAAAATAAAGGAAAAGTTTCTCTCCTGACTACTGCTTGACAGCCTTATTAATCCTCGTAGCAGCCTATTTCGTAAAAAAAAAAAAAAACTGCAGCATCAGCAAGAGCACGCGAATCTGCGGAGATAAAAGATATGTTCTAAACCTTTCATTGGTTTTATCTGCGCCAAAACAGAACAGAACACACAGAGAGGAGAGTATTTCTGTTACTCACATCAGCATAGGTACAGAACCCGACAGTAACTTTTCACTGAACCAAACACATTCACACAGACACCAGAGGCCTACAAAGAGAGGCACAACAGAGTAGTCGATTAATAATTTACAGATACACTGTCACATACCCGAGAAATGAAAGCCCTGGTTATGCGCCCTATTTATGAAGTGTACTTTCATTTAAAAAGAGGGCCCTGCCTCTGTCCGTGGTGCTAAAAAGCGTCTGTGCCCATCCTTCATAGGAAAAGAAGCCGTTGAACGCTTCAGACACACATAACACTGCTCAGTTGTGGCTTATGTAATTTAATTGTATTAACTACGGGGACACGAGTTCGAATTCCACAACAAATGCGCGCGACTGACAGGAAATTTGTGTTTGCAATGTACACCCAAAACAGCGCTTTGACGTGCCTCCCAAATCCTGCCTGCGCTCTACTGTGAACACAGAAAAAAATCCCCTGATGAAAATCAATGACACGGTTAGTGGGAGAGAGAGAGAGAGAGAGAGAGAGGAGGCGGTGTCTGCTGACAGAGGAGGAGGAGAAAGCGCCCGGTCCTCTAGTCCTCGCTGCTCGCTTTTGCCGTCAATCCCACAAGCAGTCGGGTTCTAACCGGAGTGTGCCCGGGGCTGTGGACTTATTTTACCCCGGGAATCAGAAGTGGACACCAACGAACTATTCCAGGTGGGCAGTTCACTGCGTCGCGTCGCTGGTGTGAATTTGAAAAGAAATCTAAATTTGAAGTGATATAGGGAGAAAGCAGCTGAAAGCCAAGACAAAGGTCCGTGGGGGCAGCAATTGTGTTGACGCCGATAATTGCTTTTTTTTTCTTTTCTCTTTTTTTTAATTAGCGGATGGGAAGCTCGCGAGCTAATGTTACGCTGTGCCCCATCTGCCGCGGTAACAACTCTCCAGTGTTTATAATCCGATTAGATGGAGCCTCAGCAGTTTGATGAAATGATCACTCTGCACCCCGTGCAGTCTTTCAGTGGGGGTCCGTTTGTTGCTTCATTGTGACATTCTGACCCATGATGCGTCACAGCGTGAGAGTTGTGTGTTCTCTAAAGTGCTCCATCTCACTTCATCTACACTTTGCAGCATCCTCCGCTCCCCATGTGTTTTCTCACTCTTTTCTTACCCCCCTCTCGCCTCTCTCTCTCTCTCTTCTCTTCTGTGTTTCCTTTCAGAAGATGTTCTTCTTTCTGCTACCTGTCGTGGCTCTCTTGCTGAGCAGAGAAACGGTGGTCTCCGCTAACAATAATGAGAAATGGCTGGGAACCGTGGCTCAGTATAAGGACAGATCCTGGAACAGATTCAGAGATGTGAGTTGCTCTGAGAAACACAACATCTAGCCAAAAGCGGCGTTTTAATTAGCTTCAATGCGAATCTTTTCATGTGTTTGTGTTTATCTGTTTGGATTTGTGTGTGAGAGAGAGCACACTGTACCCTTGATACACCCTGTGAGTACTTGAGCACTTGCCAGCAGGCATAATCCACCTTGTAGAAACTCAGCAGGTTCAAACCCCGGCTGAAAGCCAATCAGACTTATCGACAGACATTGCACTTCTGTACATGATGGGGAAGAAATCTTGCCAGCTTTTGCTTTGATTGAACGATATTGCTACTGAACTGCCTTTTTTTTTCTTCTGGTAATGCTGTCACAAAGTCATAGGGTGTCATTCTGTTATATAGGGCTTTCATTAACAATAATTAATCTCAGTTTCCATTGGGATCAGAAGACATGGGTGTGTGCTATGTGATTTTAACATACAGAACACCTTTGCAGTTAATGTTTATTTTTTATTTTTTGTCCATAAGCCTTTTCTGTTTACCCTAAAACAATATTAATGTTTAATGCAAACTTTATGTAGCAGCTATTATATGCAGAGGTATGTGTGTTCTTAAGCTGTGCACATAAACGGTGAATCAAAGGGGCATGTTTCCTCAAGGGTAAGGTGAAAATGCTGGATTGTATTCTCATTTCATGGAAGACAAAGCCATAAAAATGTGCAGTCTTTGGTTCGAATCACATCTTCAACACAGACCTGAAAATAAATGTTTGCAGTGTTATCTGACAGCATGAATTTACCAGCTTTAAAGCTGCTAAAACAGATATTAAAGTGTATCCAATGCACCTCAACTATAACCCGCCGTGTTCCTACTGTATTGGGACTCTGTCTTGATCTTCTATCTACTCTGCATGATCAAACAGTTCTAAAGCATCCTATTATTGGAAAGTGCTTGGCCTCCATCTCTATGTGTGTAACACAGCTGTCTGCTGGGGGAGCCCTAAATGGGTTAAGATACCTCTCAAGCAATCTTTAATAATTTAAGTGAGAATAAATCTGAATACCCAGACGTCTTGATGCATGACACGTGTTCTTCAAATAATTAGGAAAAGCCTGTGCTCTTCTTTAAGTATTTTGAGATGCAAACTTTTCCACCAATGTTTTAGGTTTGGCCTAATGTGAACTAACACACATCACCAGACCAATAGTAACAGCAGTGTTGCCATACTCTTAACATCATGATGCGCTTTTCTGCAATCCCCAGAGATTTCAGCAGACAGAGGGGTAACTTTGGCCTTATTAGAGCTGGCCTTCCCCACATAGTACTGTTACCATGATGTGAGAGGTGGTCATTGTAGTATACACTCAGTTTGAGCTCTACTACCTGCAGTGTGTGTGTGTGTGTGTGTGTGTGTGTGTGTGTGTGTGTGTGTGTGTGTGTGTGTGTGTGTGTGTGTGTGTGTGTGTCCACTTTATTCCACTCTCTGGTCTCCTGTGCAAATGAAAGTCATTAACAGGAAACTGTCAGTGGAGAGCTGAGGACAGGAGACGAGAAGGAGGAAAAGGAGGGGAAATGAGGAGCAAATATATAGGGGGGAAAGGCTGTGACATTTACTGTATGTTTAATATTTCAAGCAATGCTACTAACCAAATGAGGTAGCTGCTGTAGTGTTTACATGTGTCTTTGTGTCCCTGTGTGTGAGTGTACTGTCACACCTATCACGTTGGGAAACCTGCTGGTTGCGATTTGTCCAACTGTGTCTTCTTTCCTTCACAATTTATTCCTAGTGATTTCTCTCCTCCTGTGTCTGGCACCAAACTCTTTAATATCACAGACAGTAAGAAGACTGCTCTGTATGAATCAGTTTCAAACTATAAAACAACTGTCTAAATTTGATGACTGCGGAAGTTCTGATCTTCAGGGACAGTACTAGGGTTGGGCAATAAATCCAATTTTATTTTCAGCTATATGTTTGAACTTCAATAGGTCCTAGCAACTATGAAAACAAAATAACATAGATAAAATGACATTGTGCCACAATCCATTTTGCTATGATGCTCTCGTTTTGTCTTGTGTTATAAATGAGCACATCCCTCTTTTTACAGCAGTGGCTTTTACAGCTCCTTTACAGCATAACATTCCCAGTCAAGCTCAAATGTTTTATCTAGCTTTTATTTTTCTAGTTATTTTATACTGTTACCAGGCACTTTATTAGGTACACGTGTTTAGCTAATATTTCAAATATCTAATCACCCAATCATATGGCAGTAACTCAGTTCATTTAGGGATGTAAGCATTGTTAAGATAACTTTTTGAAGCTCAAACCAAGCATCAAAATAGGGAAGAAAAGTGATTTAAGTGGCTTTGAATGTGACATGGTTTTTGAAGCCAGATGGGTTGGTCTGAGTATTTCAAAAACTGCTAATCTGCTGGGATTTTCCCATGCAAACATTCTTAGGGTTCACAGAGAGAGGTCCAAAAAAGAGAAAATATTGAGTGAGAGGTAGTTCTCTGAGCAAAAATGCCTTGTTGATGTTAGAGGCCAGAAGAGCATGGCCAGATGCTTTTAGGCTCATTGGAAGGCAAGAGTAACTCAAATAACCACTCATTACAACCAAGGCATATGCAGAAGACTATGCAGAGTAGTCTGTAGCATTACTGAGCTACAGCAGCAGTCAGCTAAGAACTGGAAACCCAGGCTGCAATTCTTACGGCCGTACCACCTGGAGTATGCCTGATCTCATCTGATCTCGGAAGTTTAATAGGGTCAGTCCTAGTTAGTGCTTGAATGAGAGACTGCCTGGGAATACCAGGTGTTCTAAGCTTGTGGTGGCTGTAGCTCAGGAGGCAGAGCAGTTCAAAGACTAATCAGAAGGTTGGTAGTTCAACTGAGTATTGTTGCTGACCATGGTCACCCCTTTATGACCACAGTGCACCACCATCTTCAAAGTTCAAATCATCTCAAACTTTGCCCAAAATGGCCCCGATAGTCACTAGAACTTTGGGATGTGGTGGAGTGGGAGATTCACATCATGGGTGGGCATCTGACAAATCTGCAGTAACTGTGTAATACCAGAAAGTCAATATGGACCAGAATCTCCGATGAATGCTTCCAGCATCTTGTTGAATCAATTCAAAGACATTTTTTTAAAGTTTGAAAAATTCACATTTTCCCAAAATAATGAGTAATCATGTTGCACAATCTTAATTTCATCAGAGTAATTGTGATTGTGATTAATTTTACCATAACTACTTGGTCCTAGACAGCAATCAAGTGATCTAAGGAGGCTTAAAACTGTGAAAAAATGTTTGGCATAATCATCAGTCTTAAATGATAGTCTTAAATTAAACTATGTGTCGTGTATGTAATTATTTTATTTAAGTCTTTAGTAAGAACAAGGACCCCAGCCATAGCACTGCAATCCCACAGTGTGACTGTTGCTATGAATCATGTTTACAACCCAGGTAATTAAAACACAGATTGGCATGATTCCAGTTCACTTTGTTTTTTTCCCCTCCTTTTCTTCCCAACCATGACTCCATGGATTCTCCATTTTCTCCTCATGATTTTTTTTTAATTTGGGGTGGGGTGGAGGCAGTATGTCAAAAGCATGTTGAATGTTAAACTGATGATCTAGTACTGTCTGAATCATCTGACATTCCTCAGAGCTGATATAGTGTGGAAGGAAGATAACGTGCAGATTGTAACATGGAAAAAAAACTGTGCCTCTCTTTGTAGTGAGTAATATAAAAAATATTTTACATTATTGAAAAACACAATTATTAAAAACAAAAGATGATTATTCTCTACAGGATGGCACTTGGAAAATGAACATATCACAGTGAAAGCAGATGGTAAGCGAAGTATAGAAAGAATAATTACTTTATTGTGAACAGTAGAACCCAACAGTACTGGATTTTGGGGAGTTGATGCTCATACTGAAAATATATTGCTATAACAACCAATATTCTTCTACTTGTTCGTCTGACGTACACTCTGGTACATTTGCTGCAGTCATTAATGACAGTATTGGAGTCGCTCTGCAGGGAAAACTATGATGATGATGATGGTGACACCGTTTATAATTTAACCCAAGCACCTTTTTCTGAGTTCTGTAAAACATCTCTACCAGACAGCATAGCTGCCAATACCAATATATCTCTAATAGGCTGATATCAGCTAACAGATGTATTAGCTGCACTCTGAAAATATATCTCAAGGTTTAATAGCCTTGCTGGAAAAAGTTTAGTGTATAACAATGAGTATCAGCTATAAATTATCCCGATCCTTACATTTTCCAACTGAATTTTACCTCCACTTATTAATCTTGTGAACAATTTCTGTTTATAGCAGTACGTCAGTCTCTCTGTCTCTCTGTCTCTCTCAGTTCTTTGCTCTTTCATCAATTCTTATTGAGTGATGAAGTCAATATTTTTCTTCCAAGCTTCTCCATTTCTGTCATTTTCTCCCTCTGTCTGCAAAGCAGCGAATGACCCTGTGCTTCCTCAACCATAGCCCTTCCTATCTCCCCCTTTCTCTTCCCCTGGCCTTACCCATGACTCCTCCTCTCTGCTGTTCTCCTCTGCCTGCCATGTTTCACTCTGCATCCCTGTTGATGAGCCACTTGCTCCCTTCTGCATAATGCATGAGTGTCCATTTCTTGGCAGAGCTGGTGCAATAGTTAAATAGTCAATGTCCAGGTGGCTTATCTTGAAAAAATAAGGAACACGGGATTTGATTTATTCAATTGCATAGTCACATTACTAATAACTGAGGTCTAACGTGTAGGGAGATAAGTGTGCTGCAGATTAATCTAGTCCTTCTTTTGTCAAACGACATGCGGTAGAAAAAAATTGTGTTTCTTACCAGCACAGTTTGACATTTTAATAGCATTTTTCTCAATCAATAGTAGCTCCAGTGTCTTTGTTCCTTAGTTGCATTCATGATGCAAATGTTAATTTATGCTGTTTATGCAGACAACAGAACATGTTTGTGGAATAAATGGCATGCAATGTTCAGAATGAAGTCTGTAGAAAGACTTGCTGCCAGAGCTAGTTCAAATACTCACAATATTGTGATTAGCTGTCTTGTGAAAAATGGCTTTAATTTGTTTGTTGGTTTTTTTTTTCTGCTGCAGTGCTTTTATTTCTGTATGTATGCTTTGAAGATGTGGTTCAGCTTGCTAGAGGATACCTAAATGTTCTCGACCAATTAAATTGTTTATTAATCCTTAAATTTGCTAAACCTCCTTTGTTGCACTTTTGCCAAATCACTTGTTGTTGTCGTTGTTGTTGTTTATGCCAACAGTAGCCTTTTTGAGTTGTCCTGAGGTTGCAATCACCATTTTAATTTTCATAAGCTCTTATGCAAATAAACTATAGCTGCAGAGAATATACACACATTTGTATGCAACACAGGGTTCAACTGTGTTTCTGTTTCAGACAGGGTCAACTTTGTTGTAAGCCTGCAGCTGCCTTCTGTTGTTGGCTACATCAAAGTATTCTGCTCAGGACAAAAGTGAATATGAGAGGTCCAGCTGGAGCAGTGGTAGAATTAGTAGCAGCAAAAACTGCAAACCTTACTAACCAATCCAAACCTAGTGACAAAGATGATGCCACAGAGCATCAAAGAGCAACCCCGCTGATTTCCTGGAGCGGAGGCACCAATATTCACACTTCCATCACACTGGTGGCACATATTCATCCACTCTATCTCTCCTCAGACGCTTATCTCAAGTGTTGTCAATAGACACATTTTTAGCAAATAATTATAGTCCTTCATTTTTTTTCTAAATCATTTGGCTAATTACAGCAGCGTTCACCTTCACTGTAAAATGTAATATTGTGTTTAATTAAAAATATTAAATAGGCTGAACTCATTTTTTATCAATTTGTTATTAGAACTCGATTTAAATAAGTTACCAGTACTTTTTATGCAAAAACGCTGATAAACTCCATTTATTTGAGTTGTCTTAACTTAGAAAAACTAAGTAAGCTGGAAGTTTTGCTTCTCAGTGCGGAAGGATGAAAGATGTGTTTTGAAAATGCCACGTGACTACCATCCTCCTCCCTCCCGGATCAGTCTGCATGTTCATGGCGCCAGCATTTGTTATGGAATATATTGAGCAAACCTGGAGATATTATTGTTGTCATTGCTGTGGATCTTTACTGACTTGGTGAGTAAATGTTTACTCTTATTCAAACTGATTTTGTGGCTTCTCTTAGTTTAGCACCAGGTTTCTAATCTTGCTAGCTAGTTAGTGTTAGCCTAGCGTTGCTGCTGCCGCTGGGCTCATCTTACTTAAAAATTAACACCACAGTCTTAAAAACCTTACATAAAACTATGTCGGTGAAATTTTCTGTTGATTGTTTGAAATAAATAAGTGAGAAAAGAGCCCAGACAAAATTCTTCGGGAGGTGCAGCCGTTAGGGGTGGGGGGTGGATAACAGAGCTCTCCGAAAACGTGGAAGCACTTTTGCAAATATGTGATATTTTGATAAATTAAGTAGATATTTGAGCATTAAATAGCTACATTCTCGCCTGAAAATATCTTAAAAGGTTATTTTGTGACCCAGAAAGGGTAGTCTGGGGAAAAGGAGGATCGCATTTGTCGGCTATGTTTGTCAGAGGAGCGCGGCTAAAAAACTTATTACTTTTTCTGGGTCACAAAATAAACTTTTAAGATATTTTCAGGCGAGAATGTAGCTGTGTAAATTTCAAATATCTGCTCGATTTATCAAGACATCACATATTTGCAAAAATGCTCGGACGTTTTCAGAGACGTCCATTTTTTTCATGCTTTGTGGCAGCTTTTGAACATCTGTGGCATCTATAAATGTCAAATCTAGCCTTTATTTAACAACATAAGCAAACTCTATGTTACGATGATTGCACAGTCATTAAGGATCAAATCAATGTTCTGTTTTTTCTCCCTCTGCTTGCTTCTTACTGTCTTTGAGGCCGATCGGGACCAACACTCCTGTTGTTGGACAGAAAGACATCAACTCAGTGGTAAGTGTTTTGGTTTTCCAATATATTAGCAACTGTCAGTGACATTTATATTAATCAGGCTGAACTTTAATCATACTTTAGATCAGCCTGTTTTACTTATTGTTTTGTTTGTGCTTTGGTTTGGGGAAGTTGTTTCTTTACTGGTCTTTTCCTGTCTTCTGTTATTAGACTTGAGATATGACTGCACTATGCTGTTGCTGTGACTCCAGTTAATTCTACAAGACATGCTGTGTAAGTAAACAAACAACAACAGTTTGGTCTGCATTTCTTGAAAGATCACATCCCCCAAACTTAGATTAGAGGGTCTAAACTGTATATAGTGAAGTCTGCAAGTTTTCTAACAGCAAAATTTGTTTTGTACCCAAAATCATTTTGCACAACATTAGAATGAAAGTTATTGGCCATGTTTGCATAGCCCTTTTTAAAATGATGCTTTGATGACATTATTGTGTGTTGGGTGGTGGTCACAGCTATCCAGACTGACAATTGGGACATTGAATGTCACCTCTCCGGTGGGGAGGGAGCCTGAGATTGTCTAAATTGGAGTCTGTTTTATACCAGAAGCAGAAAAAAACATGTTTTAAGAAAGCAATTAAGTTAAAATATGATTGTTTGCTTGCAGGACACCAGGAGAGATGAGTCCTCCGTCACAGATGGTGTGGTCAGTGAAGATGGTCGCCTGCAAGTTCAAGCTCATTGCATCTCCAACCATCAACCACTGCCACTGTACTTAAGGGAAGTTAAAGACTTTCTTCTGCACCTACATTTGGATCACCTTGATCCATGACAGTCATTCAGGCAGTAATGCCTGGACTAGAAACAAGCCATCCTTAAAATATTACAACATTCCAGCTCCTGTGTTGGAATGGAAAACAAATGTGTTGTTTAAATTAGAGACTGCACTTGTGACAGAACAACAAATATTTTATTTTGATTATATAAGTAATGTAAGTACAAAAAAAACTTGTGGTAGGCCTAAACTTATTTTCAGAATAATTACATCTGAGACTTTGTTTCATTGTAAGATTATAACAGTGATGGCAATATAATTGTTTGTTGTTCAGCAGAACAGTGTCCATTTTTGGCTGTTATACTTTGTTGTGTTTGAAAATAAAAGTTGGGCTGATTTTAACATCATTACAAAAAGTGTTGTTAATTATTTTTAATCATATTCAGGTTACCACAAATTGTTTTTTCATTTAGTTGAACTTGAAATGTTTGTTAGTAGGTAAACAATTAGTATTGTACAGTCAGAAATATCAAGTTATTCTTAATACTGCAGACTTGCAATGTATAAGTTGTCCTAACAGTCATCCTAAGTAAGCTTTACTTAGTTTTTTTGAGGCAACGAGTTTCCATAATTTTTTTGAGTTCTGGGAACTAAAAAAAGGCTGTACAGTGTACTCAAAATGAGTAAGTTGCCCTAACTTGGTCATCTTACGTAAACTTGATCCAATTTTTTTGAGTTCTGGGAACAAATGAGCTTGTACAGAATACTCAAAATAAATAAGTTATCCTAACTTAGTCATTTTTAGCTAAGCTTTACTCAATTTTTTTGAGGCAACGAGTTTCCATAATTTTTTTGAGTTCTGGGAACTAATTAGATTTTACAGTGTTGTTGACCACAATCTTAGATGCCCTCTGCAGGGAATAGAGGTAATAATGTAGTATAATCTGTTTATAACATTTCATAAAATAGTGCAATTGGAGATATACAATGCAACTGAAAAGATCCTTTTATAATCAAATTTTATGGAATATTGAAATCTATCAACAAACAGTGTGTACATTGTTGGGCTGACCGGTTTGGGTCAGTTCTGCTATTCTGGATTAAGACAGTCTATCACAGGTGGATTTTATTGGTTATTGGTTAGTTTGTATTGAAATTAATGTACTCTAAGCATTACAGCTGAAGAGCCTTTTTATATTGTGAGCATGAGCTTAGTTGATCTGAAATGAAACATCAGTGCATGAGCTTAGAGATCCCCAGATGGCAGAACGAGAGATTGTTGAAAGAACTGGAAAAGATAAGGCATTCTGCAGCAGAAAAAAACTCAACAGCTGCTTAGTTTACTCATATGACATCTTCTGCTGATGGGTGACTTGCAAGACCTTATAGCTTATTAACAGAATGCATTAAGTTGAGTGCAACAAAAAAATGGTTGGAGGGCTGTGTTGACGTCACAGTTTACGTGAGCAAAGACCATCATGGCAAGCATACCTGTGGCATTAGTAATCTCTGACAGCACACCACAGACTTTTCTGCACTGCCACTAGGAAACAAAGACACCAACTGCAACTGTGTCCTCCAAGCAGACTAGAAAATAACATCTGAAAGAACACACGTTCAGAGTGCCTATAGTTGCCTGCGTTCATGGCCACAAGTCACTATAGACCCTTATAGTGGAAAGTAAAAAAGCCCCTTAGCTTTCAATACAACCCCTGCCAGCATGCTATAGCTAATGTACAACAACTTTTTGACTGACAAAAAGTTCTGGTTATAGATTTAAAAATGCCATCTTGTACAGGAAGTCTGTTGACATAGACTTCTTAACTTTTAGACTTGTGGGACAAACCTACCTGAATGCATACTGATCTGAAAATTTGGTTCATGGATGAATATACTTGGAGTTACATCTCAACCGTGTCATCTACTCTCACCATTTCTTCCAGCTTTTTTTTCCTGACAGAATAAAAGCTGTCATTTCTATTCTGGAATCTTTTATACCAAAGAGGTAAAAAAAAAAGTTTTCAATTTTCTGAGCCTGTTGTTTGTTTCTTTTCTAAAGGAGGCTTTTTTAGTAGCTGTCCACTTCCACTATTTTCATTCCTTTCAGAGTGAGATTCTGTCTACCACCCTGCTGGTGTGCTGTCAGGTTTACAGAAACTAAGTCAAATTTATGAGGGACATTGGATGTCTGCTGTGTATTATCTCATGTATTTGTGTAAATGCATTCCGTCTTCAGACTGTCTATTCATTAGTCGGTGTATGGAGAGACATGATGAACACCTGTGTATGTGCTTGTGTAGGTGCCCTGTAATTTAAACATGAGAGCCACCTGTCTCAGCTCATTCTCACAATGAGAATTAAATGCCATCCGTATTCTGTTTTCCAAGATGCCAGCATTTTCAGGACTGTCAGTCAAAGATCCCGCCTGTGGCGTAGTTTTGTCTGCAACAGAAGCACCTGAAGAGTTACTATCATTTATTAAATTCACAAATGGTTTGTGTGGTAGCTTGTTTTGCACGTTTTGTCCTTTTGCATTTATGGAGGAAAGGATTTTGCTGAGCGTGCATTTTTTTTTTTTTAGCTCCACACACTGCCTCACAGTCAACACATTTATACCTGGATGCACCCCTCTGAATCCAAATTAAATGGTATTGGTCGGTGTGTCTGGGTTTGAGCAGTCCTGTATATGCATGTGTTCTGATTGGTCGGTTGCACAGCCGAGGGGGAGGGGTGGGGAGGTTTAGAGAGGTAGCTTAGAAAAGACGAACCCCTGGAGTCACCTTCACCTTCCCCCTCTCTCTCCCTCTCTCTCTGACACACACACACACATATACATACATAAACCCTGAGTGTATTCTCCCCAGCAGACATACAGTATTTCTGTCAATTAAGCGAAGACTTGCCTGAACACCTGTCATTCTTTCTTATCTCCCCCTCTGCTCTGCCCTCCATTTCTCTTTCTCCTACTCAGCTGCTTCTATACCTTCTCTTCATGCATTTCATTATCCTCTCTTCTCTCTCTCTCCTGGCTCATCCCATTTTCTTTTTTACATTCCACTAATTCCCGATGAAACAGTGCCCTTCAAAATAAACCCCCACTCTCTCTCATGCTTTCTGCTCCTTTCAACCCATGATTTTTTTCCATGCTCTACTTCTGTGTGAATATTTTTCACTTTGAGCCATTGATGTCAAATGAGAACATTCTGATTCTAATCTCTGTTCTGAAGGACTGTGGTTGTGTGCATTTCTCTGTGTCGTCTAGTACCTCTTCAAACTAAAATTTCCATGTGTCTGTCTTGCTGATGTTTCTGCCTGTGTGTACTGACACACAAACACATGATCCCATCCACCCCGAGGCTTTTGGTGAGATCAATTATTGAATTCACAGGGCAGGGTAACCCGGATTGGAGCCTTGATCTAATCAATAAGAGTGAAAAATACAGGAACACACAAACACACACACACACACACACACACACACCATGCATACATAGCCAGCTGAGGGGCAGTTCGGTCACAGGAAAGACAAAGGTCACTGTTCCTTATGACCAGGACACACAGATTGTGAAGTGTGGGTGTGTGCACACATGTGTGTACACTCAATACTGGAGTGTACAACAGAGAGATAGACAAAGCAGGGGAGCTAAAGGACTGGCCGTAATTTTGGCTACAGACCAGAGAGGGGAAATAGAAAAAAGAGAGAGAGATGCTAGGAGATGAGAGGAAGAGGAGGAGCTTTAATGTGAAGCCTATGAGCACCGGCAGAACAGATGGACAAACACAGAAGGATAGGAGAAATGTGGAATCGATCATCTGTGTGTGTGTGTGTGTGTGTGTGTGTGTGTGTGTGTGTGTGTGTGTGTGTGTGTGTGTGTGTGTGTGTGTGTGTGTGTGTGTGTGTTTCAGTCAGCTTTGTTACGGCAGCCCCTCCAAGCTCCATCCTTTCTCTGTGGGGATTGTCTTTCTGTTGGTCTATTTGGTGCAGATATGAAGGTCTCCTACTAAGCTGTTGATTCTTTTGAAGAGATGCTGTCTGGTTAGTCTGCTTCTCTCTAAAGATTTACCTAGACAGACTACCTCCAGACCATGGAAAAAAAAAAAAACCAACCAAAAAACTGTAATACCACCAGATCTACATTTAGATCTATTCATCTATGCAATATGTTAGAAGACTTGCATTAAGAACCCATGTCCTTGGTACCATTGTAATAGATGAGGTAATAATGAGTTATTACATTGCACATGTAACTGGACACATTAAATGTGTCCAGTTATATATGCAAAGAGATTATAGAACCTTTCCACTAAGTGCCAAAAATGTAATGAAATTTCCTTCACAAGCATTAGCTAGCAATATAATCATTTAAAAAAATCTCACAGGCTAGAGACTGAAATGTGAATTTACCATTCTCTGAATGTTAGGTAAAAGCATTAGCAGTAATTATATCGCTGCATAAACAAACTAATTGAATGCCATCAAACCATCCCTTAATGCAACAACGTGATGGAATTTGGGTGGATTCCCTCTTCAGTTCTGTCCTTTATTAAATTAAATCTGTTTTTTTTGGTTTTTTTCCTGAACATTATTTTGAGTGTTACATCTGAAAAATAAAATTTGGGATCATTATCATTGAAAATGGGTCACAATAGTAATTTTTAGCAACCACATAAGCATTATTGCCTATTAAAGGAGACTCTTGTATCAGCAGTGGAGCTTTCTCTGCTTTCATTTGCCTCTTCTTCACATATAGTTTTGATTGGCTATTTGATTCACAGTCTTACCAATTCAGTAATGCTTTGGGCTATGGGTATTGAGCAGGATTCCATCTAATTAATAATTCAACTAATCATTTGAGCACTACATCAGATTCAATCTGCATTCTAAATGTCCAGTGTTAACATGTGATTACAATGCATGCAGGACTTATGCATACACCTTTGAGCTGTTCTCCCTTCATTTTTTTTTTACCATATTTCATTTTCATTGATTTATGCCATTGTTGTTGTTTTTTTTGTTTGTTTTTTTTATATATATAAATGATCGAGTAAAGCATAAATGTCACAGTTGTTCTGCTTGTTTCTTGCTGAATCTGTTGCCACTGCCATTGATGAAGCTATCATCCTCACTGTGCACCTGTTTTTAGAGTGTGATCAGATGTCTTTTCCTCTGGGTTTTTTTTCTCTCTCTCTGCATCTCTCCATAAGCCAGTGTTTGATTTCTCTTCCTGTTAATCTGCTTTATAAGTTGACTCAATGTAGAGATAAGCTATAGCAACCTTATGTGCTTGCTTGTCACTCTGCCAACCCCAATACAACAATTGCATTGTAGTATTGTAGTGCGAGGCCTTGGGTTCATACCTCCTGCTCTTTTGAATCATTGTTTTTCATCCTTGAAATCTTAATTAAATATATATGATGCACACAACAACAGCAGCAAATATTACTGCCACAATTAGGCCGACCTGTGTCTTTTTTGAAAGAAAACTCTTACAGACTTGAAGTATACATAGGTTTGGCATTTGTCAGGGTATTTTTGGATGTATTGATATTGAACAATGAACAGATTGGCTCTCTGTGGTTGGACTGGCAACTAGTCGCAGCAGATGGCTCCCCTGAGCCTGGTTCTGCCGGAGGTTTCTTCCTGTTAAAAAGGAGTTTTTCCTTATCACTGTCACCAAAAGCTTGCTAAAAGGGGGTCATCTGATTTTTGGGCTTTTCTCTGTATTACTGTAGGGTCCTTACCATACAATTTAACGCACATTGAGGTGACTGTTGTTGTGATTTGGTGATATATAAATAAAATTGAATTGAATTTTGGTTATTCAACAGCCTTTGAATTACACACCCCCTAAAATCTATTAATTTGGTGTCTCTTACTATGAGTCTAATAAAATAATATTGTAAGAATGTACAGCTGTGCCAGGGGTTGTGCTAGACTGTATCGTTCTATTAAATACTTAGCATCTCAACATGTTGACAGCGACTGTGCTGAGCAGGTATAATGTTCATCCTCAGGGGTAGTTAAAATCTGCAAACCATAGTTTATACCCTCACTCAATAGCTGTTGAGCTTTTTCATTCTTAAACCAAAAGTTGATGGTGTAGAACATTCAGGTAACACATAGTTTGCATGATTCATTCCTCTGGGATATTGAAAACTTCAGAACTTTTTCTGGCAGTCAAGTTGTCAAGATTTGTCTGCCTGGCTCTTGACAGACAGAAAAACTTTGAGCAGTTCTGTGGAAGGCGTCGAAAGAAAACATAATATTATAATAATTATGCAGCATGAAATCTATGTGACTGAAAAAAAGCTGCTGGACATCTGAAGAAGTAAAGGTTAATTAGAAGAAATGTGAGCATGAGGCAGAGAAAGATAATTCTCACTGTTCAACTGTTTCTCAGTCATAATAATCACTTTTTGTATTGTGAAATTTGTTGCTGCCACACCACGGACCAACATTTTCCTCTCTCCACCGTCATGTAGTGAGGTATATCTTGTGATTTATAAACCAGCTTCTTGCCATGACTGATTATAAGTGTCTTCCTTTGCTTGTTCCCCGTAATCACAGTAGTTGTTACTGAGATGATGAACGGATCGCTTTTCTCATCGTGATAACTGATGCAGATTATCATACAAACAGCACTCAAATTACACATCAGCCTCTGGAATGAATTGTTTGGCTACATATTGTGTTTTGGCAGCAGTATAATCACTTATTGTTATTCATTAGATTTTATATGCAAGTTGGCTTACCACATTTGAAAAACAAAATAAGCCTTTCCAAACCTGAGAATCAAAATGTGGAATAAATTGTGAGAAGTCTGTTTCTGGTTTTTTTTTTTTCCTCACACCTTCGCAGTTTAGTTTTAGATCAGTGTCAGCATCTCTTCTCCACCTCTCTCACTCTTTCTCTTCTTCTCTCACTCTGATGTTTACAGTCTCTAAAACCATGTCAGATTGAATTGGTCATTATCTCGTTTTTCCCCTGAGGAAAGGGATACAGTTACTGTTTGTGTGTTAGAGTGCGTGTGTGAGTTTGAAAGATGTCTTGTCTCCTTCAATAATTCATCAGGTTTCTGCTATTGCGGCTCATGTGATGCTCGAGGGGGAGGGAGTAAAGGGGAGATACCAAGAGAGGCAGAGAAAGGAAGACGGGAATGGAGGGGCATTAACACCGAGATCTGACAGATTTTATTTTGTGTAGCTGTAATTGATTTTCCATATCCCTTACTGCATCACTTTCTACAGCATTTTTTTTAAAAACTCATCATTTCCACTCAAGGTTAAGAAAACAGTAGCAATTTGGTTTTCTTAACCAAGCAAATGTTTATTAAATTAACAGACAATATACTAAACAGACTTGAGATAGACTGGTGACCTATCCAGATTGTCCATTTGACAGCTTAGATAGACTTACATCATTTCATGCTGCTTTTCTATTGGTTGGCTTGTATTTGTATCAGAATTGTGGTCTCAGGATGTGTTTGGTCACAAGAAAACAGATAAGTTTTGACTTTTGATTTTTGACTGCTCATTTGGAGCAATGATTTAAGATATCATATTTCTTACACAATGGTAATCCTTTGAGCAATTTTTGGCTAACCTAGACAATGTGTGGTTTAAAACCAAGACTGCTTATAAACTTATCTAGGAGAAAAACTTCAGAGAATTCCCCAAAAATGGGCCATAACAGAAATCATAATAAATTTGCAGTAAAACTATTATGTTATCCCAATTTTCAGATTTGGTTTACTCTAAATAGGTTGCATTTTGTGCACGTTTTTACATGTATTTCTTCTCATACGTGTTTCCTTGTTGAACATGTGGTTTTACTACTATGCTTGTTATCTAGCCTAAGCTTAGGCTATAAATGCTTAATTATGTGACAATGTTGGATTCTATTTTATATTCATATACTGATGAAGTTTAAAAAAATAAAATAAGTCCCTGCAACACTTTCATTTATGATATGCAAACTCTGGGTAAATCAAAGCAATAGCAACAATTCTCTGAATTTTGAGAGGGTTATTATAGCAGATTGCTAAGTGTCTGAGAATGTTTTGATGTTACAGTTTGTTTTATTCTTACAATGTTATGCATGCAGTGATGCAGCTGAGTTTGACCCTTTTGACTCATAGTGGTCATCTTTGATAAAACTGAGACTGCATGCAGTGGTATGCAAGGACCAGCATACAGAGTAGAGTGTTTTAATCCAATACAGGAAAATTAGGCACATTTTCAGCATCTCCCTATCTCTAAAGGCAGTCTATTAAACATTTACAAACTATAGCATAGTTTGTGGTCACAATTTGGAACCAGAAACCATGAACCTTTATGAGTTTATTAACCTTTACCTCAGTAAGTTAAACTTTCTGTTTTGTTTTCTGTATTTGTACTTTAATTACACTCTTCCATGAATATGTTTCCTTAACTGTCACTCAAATAGCACAATACCATCAACAGCACACTTTCCCTCAAGATTAGTGATGGCTGTGGTTCAGGACGTAGAGTTGGAAAGTTAGTGGTTCAAACCCTTGGTTTTGTAGCCTGATGTGAAACTTCCTTGGGCAAGAAATTGAAATGCCAGGTCCCCTTGATCATCTGGATGTTAAGCTATAAGCATTTAGGTATAGAAAAAGGCACCCTGTATGTATTTGTTAATGAGGCTTATGGTGAGAAAGAGCTTTGAGCACTTAAATCGAGTACAAAAGCACATACTAGTTCAGGCTTTTTCTTGAATGTGACTTTGTTATGTTTCCAAACATTTTTGTATTTAGTGAAACCCAGAAGGCTCTGAAAATAAGATCAAGGTTTAGAAAGACTGCAGTTTTGCTTTCTGGAGTCACCAAAGTTATTATAACAGACAAAAAAAACATCCAATTTTGAAGCTGTGGGCATACTGTTTTATCCAACAGTTGTAGAGATATTTCACACAAAACCACAAGAGTGGACCTCCTGTTGGCACATGGAGAAAAGTCAGCGGGATTTGCCCTCTGGGGACCGCAGGAGTCCAATACAATTTCCCACAGCTTGTTGAGATATTGCCTGTCTTGACCAAAGCATAGGGCTAACCAATCTAGAGACAGACATGGCCATTGCCATTTCATACTATAAAGGCATATAGTAGGAAAACTGCTCCTGTACAGGATTCATTCAACTGGAATTCAGGTATTACATTTCAGCAACACAGTCTGCACCATACTCCTGCTGTGAAGTCCTAATAGAGAAGAATCCATTTTATTGTAAGCCCTGTGTGTTGGTGGGAATCTGTGGTTGTGAGTATTTTCTGCTCTGTGTTGAGGGTCAGAAATGGCAGTTGAAATGGATAAAAACCATATTGAGCACAATAATCAAGATCTGTAACAACTCTTAAAGTTATTCCAGACATTGGAGATACTTCTAGTATGTCACTGCCAACTTTAGACCCATTTTCTGAGGCGTTACACAACCACTCTCCAATCAGATGTCACAGTGTTGTCAGAGTAACAGCTGGGCGGATGTCCTGTTTCAGGCTGACTTTCAAACCCAGAGAGACATGAGTAACCAGATTTAAGCCAGATGGTGTTTTTATGCTGTATGTTATTTAAACTTTTAATGTTGAAGATATAGACATGTGTTTGAAGGAGAAACGGCTCATTTAAAAGTCATTTGGTGAAGTTCAGTTTTTATTACTTTAAACAGTGTAATGTAGTTAAAGTGGAGTCCTTTCATCGTTAGTTGTAGAGTTTTTTTTTTTTTTTTAAATCTAAACTGTTATTACATTTTACTTAGACACTATCAGTAAAGCTACTTATGCATCAAACAGTTAATACTAAGTCTATATTTTCACCCTCTTTTGGCTTTTGATGTGTTTATTACAAAATCTGCAAAGCAAATTTATGCACATGTTTTGCGATGTGGAATCTGATAAGGTTTGTTTTATTCATAGTTATAATCCATATAAATTACATTACACACTAGAGGATAGCATGTGCTCATACAGGGATTTGTATCACTGATTACACATTAAGCACCGTTCAAAATGAAGTGTAAAATTGCTTTACAAGAACAAATGGAATACTACAGTTAATCTGACCAAAATAGATACTGCATCAGTGCAGTTTTTATTTTGATCAGCTCAGATTGTATACATTTATGTGATCATTTCTGTATAAAGCCATTGGATCTACACTGAATTACACTACACTACTGAAATTGTTGTTCGGGTAAAACCATTTTTTTTTAATTATGATACTATAACAAAGATGTTTGGTCATTTGAGTCACATGTACTGTGTGTAAGGAGAAAAATGCATTGCACTGCTGCTGATTGGTTTGGGATTATGGTAATTAGAATCATATGTAAATCAGTTTGACTGTAACTGAAATATACAGAAAGTGAAAATAAATTGCTAGCTAATACACATCCTAATGACAAACTTAATGATTAGCCTAGCTTAACACATGCGTTACATTAGCATCACAGTTCACTCCATGTAAACACATATAAAAGTTGTTTCTGAACACATTAATACTCACAAAGACAAACGTTTTCCAAGGTACAAGCGTGTAGGGCACTTTTAGCGTGTACATGAGCTTATTCACTCTTTTAATACTGCCAAAGCACTTTTCACAGCATTAACGGAGAAAATACATCAAAGATAGGTTAATGATCAGAGCACTCCGTCGCTCCCATTCCCGCACGTACCATACAAATATCGCTTGCGATAAAGATGCCTCACTCTGAGCAAATTTCAAACCCACACATTTTAACTGTTTTTAGCATGAATTACTTATAATATTTCTTAACTTTGAACTTATTTATCACCTTGCTTACGTAACTTAATCAGATTATGCACTAACTACTGACTTTTGACCAAAACATCAATAACAACAATCAATATATGATTGAAGTGCAATCTTTCCACTTTAATTCAAGGGGTTTACATTACAAAATGCTATGTTTCCTTCACTGAAATGGTCTGCAGCTGTCTTCAGTTACTGCTTGTTGTGTGTCTATCTGCATCACTTTAATAACTGAAAAGCATGCCCTATTGGGGTGAGATGATGTATCTATTGAGGAATATACAATTCCTTTGAGAGACTCCTGGGTTGTTTTGGGTAATTGTACATTTGCACTGTGAAAGCGCTATGTACTTCAAAATGCATCCTGCTGTCATACATGCCCATACCATGACCTTGTCACCACCATATTTGGCAGATAATGTGGTATATTTTGGATCATGAGCTGTCTCTTTCCTTCTCCATACTTTTCTCTTCCCGTCATTCAGGTACGGTTTCATTTTAGTTTCATCTTTCCAAATATTTTTTATAAATATGCTGTTTTAAAGATTTTGGCAAAACATCTTCCTTTCCTGGAGTGTAACTAATGATTTGTGTCTGGCTGTAAACCCTGTATTTTCACTCATGAAGCTGTCTCTTGATTGTAGACTTTGACAGCGAAGTGCCTGCCTCCTTAAGTGTGTTTTTGACTTGGTTAGATCTGGTGAAGTTGTTTTTCTTAACCATGAAAATAATTCTGTCATCATGCACTTCAGTTGTCTTTTAGGCCTTTTGCTGTTGGTGAGGAGCTTTGCACACTCCTAAAGGTTTTGCTATCTCTTTGGCAGGTTTATTTTGCTTGTTTGTTTGTTTTACATCTCTTTGGTTTCACATTTAAAGTTACATTAAAAAACAACACTGTGAATAAACTTTTGAATATTATGTCTGCTTCATTTGTCATAAAATAACAAAGGAGCAGGCCACACCTGGTCATAAAACTGTTGGCCGGTCAATTGTCCAACTGCTTCTAGAAATGTAGAGTATAAAAATTCCTGAAAAGTTATTGCAAAATGTTGTAAAATTCCTGGAATTCAAGTTGAAAGTCTGCACTTCAATCACATATTTGTTGTTAGATCTAAAATCCAGTGTAGTAGTATACAAAGGCAAAACTATAAAAATGGTGTCTGTCCAACAAATTATGGAACTAATTACAGAGCAGTTGTATAAAATAATTGCCAACTATGGCAACACATCAAAAGCTAAACAGATACAATCAATATAATCCTCATTTGGAAATCCACCAGCTTCAAAATAAAAATTCAGGAGAAAATATGGCAGGAAATGTAGATGAGTAGCATTTTGCCCATCTTTAACCATGCGTTTGGATTTTTTTTCCCGGGGTCTGGATGTTCCCACTTAATAAACAGTAGTGTGATGGACTTACCTTTATCATTTCCTTCACTTTGTCACCTTTGTGACACCCCTAATTCTGTATGATAGACTGACTCTGTCATGTCGCATGTGCTAACAACGGCAGTCCCAATGATCGAGCAGTTAGCTGGGGAAAGACATAGGAAGAATAGTGAAGCAAAATGGTCATATGCATTGGCTGAATAAAGGGAGATTGATTATGCGTATGTTACACTTTTGATGAGAGAGAGACAGAGTGAGATGGATGTGGGAGTAAAAATGAATACGGTTATGCATATGCATGTTGGAGGCTGACACAAGAATTGTTTGACAGCTTTAATTAAACTCAGCTGAGTCAGGCGGCTGAGCTGCGACTTCAATCACATTTTAATGAGCCACACACCCAGCAGCCCACACGGAATAAGGTGCATTTCTTTAAATCGCCCTGTTTTCTTCTGCCTGTCTTGTGTGTGTTTGTTTACAACGGGAGTCCCCATTACGTGAAACATTAATTTTTAAGATGAAAACAGAGTTTAGGTTTTGGCAGGTCGTAGTTACAACTAAGCTAAGTCTTAAGAACATGATTGTAAGTCAATAAAGTTCTGTAAAGTCATGAAAACATAGGAACAGAACTAAGCATGTGTGTGAGTGTGTACATGTATGTGAGTGCACTCCTGTGAAAGCACAAGCCTTTGGCTTATTCCCAGTGACTTCTTCATGGATTTTCAGTTGGATAGTACGGTGTGCTCAGATGCTGCTGATCAATACGAGGAGCTTCCTTTTTTTTTCAAACTGACAGAAAAAAAAATGTTTCTTTCCAGCCAGTTTTGGCAGGCATGGCTTCACTTTGGACGGGGCTTTTTTAATTGCTGCAATTAAGAGATTTGCTTTGCCAAAACCTTTTATTTGCACAGCATTAGAGCCTCACTGACATATTGGTGGACCAATATTATCAGCTTATGTTGGCTTATCACAGATATGTTGTAACCAGCATGTATGTTAGAAGATTAGAGATGGATTGATTCTTATATTGCTCTTTTCTACTTTCCCAGTGCCCTCAAACTACTTTATACAACACTATTTCTATGCAGAAGTGCTTTCTATTTAACATTCAGAGAGAAACTTGGGGTTAGTATCTTTCCTAAGGACATTTGGCATGCAGACTGGAGCAACCAGGGATCGAACCGCCGAACTTCTAGCAGATGACCTGCTTTACCACCTGAGCTACAGCCACCCCTTAGTGCTGGCATTGCTAAAAAAAAAAAAAAAAAAAAAAGCATCATCAGTGTTTGTCCCTTTTCATGCTGAGATCTGATATCACTAAATGATTCGGCGTTATATTTAAAATGTCTGCTGCTCATACTGGATGCTACCAGAGCGTTCTAGGAGCAATAGTATAGAACAACGTAACTGTAACTGGCGCTGTATCAGTTGGTATACTAGGCATTTTTTAAGTTGTTAGCTTGATGTTGTGCATAGCAGCTTCTTGCATGGGATCTTGTTTGCCTATTAATGTTTTCTTTTAATTGACCTGTTAGAGCCAAGGCAACACTGCATAGAGCTAATAAAGCTTCTTGCAGCTGCCTATAGAAAGGTGTGTTAATCAAGTGTCACTTAGTGTTACTGGTTAATGCAGGTAGTTTGGAAAGAAATTGTTGGACTGTACATAAGTAATTAAGTGCACCTACAGACAAACAACCACACACAGAGATATTTGCAACCTAATACAAGATCCAATCAGGCTGACATTTCATGTGGTTTAAGTGCTCTGTTTAATGATCTTAAGTAGATTGTTTTTGAAGTATTCAACAACAGTGTAAAATACTTTGATTTGCACTAGTATTAATCTACTCTTGTGTATACATGCAGATACATACACTCAGATGAAAAAGTTTATGACCCTTGCTTGTATGTGTTCTCGCTTTTATTACAGCAACTTTTCATGGTGAGAGCTTTGACATTTAAATGGAAATGGCCAGTATCAACCCACTCTGACTTTCTCTAACTGGCTGCTCAGAAAGAGAGAGTGGGTGAGAATTTCTGTGGCTCACTTCCAGTGAAAGCACTATTTATCATAATGCTTTTACCTGTATTTGTGTGTACTTGTATGTGTGTGTCATGTGTGTACCATGTGTAGCCAAATGGCAAGAAGGACACTGCCTGCTTTAGTTGAAATTCTGTCAATCCAGCCTCTGTTGTTTCACTTTCTGGATTTCAGAAACTGTATTACTGTTAACTGTTGCATCTCTAGGGAAAACAGTTTTAAGAGTTTTAATACTGATCAAAGCTGATACCCTGATTTAATTCAACCAATTAACTGATTCTATTGCTGATTCACGCTAGACTAGGTGATAACTGATTGTCATAATAATAATATTAACAACGAGTCCAAGAATGTGTCATCTGTTCCAGCCTAAACTGTAACTGTTTCTTTGTAATTGGAAAAGAATTACACTGTAATACATGTATGCAGTATTACTATAAATGACACAGGATTGTTGGAAAATATTATTTCTACTGTAAATCCTTTTACATGAATAAATAACCAGTCAGATATTGGCTGATTCATTGTTGACTCAAATTCAAATGTAGATTCTGCCACAGTTAACCTGAATCAATACTGTATTAAGCGTTAGTTAATACTGTTTTATCGTTAATGCAACATTAACATGTTTATGTATAAAACTCTTTTTGAACATTATCTGCATTAGTATTTTAAAGTTTTATTTTATAATTTTTTGTAAAATGTGAATAAATACAGTGAGGCCCATTATGTGTATGCAGTGTTGGGCAAGTTACTTTGAAAAAGTAATTCAATTATAGTTACTAGTTACTTCTTCAAAAAAGTAACTGAGTTAGTAACTGAGTTACAATATTCTAAAAGTAATTAATTACTTGGAAAAGTAACTATTGCGTTACTTAAAAAAAAAACCAAAGAACGTTTAACCCTCTGGGGTCCAGGGTATAATTGGCCATTTTTTTACTACTCTTGATTTTCCCTCCACATTTTACCTTTAAAAACTATTTGCTGTGCCTTGTTTGGTATCATTCTTTTTAGCACAACATCACGTGTCTGAATTTACAGTCATGTTTTCATTTTGACAAACTGTATAACCAGAATTGATCTAAAATCAGACAAAAATCATAAAATCAGAGTAGAAAAAGTTATATTTTTATTGTAACAACCATAAACATGTTTAATGAATGATATTTCATAACTTCAAATGCAAATATTAATTGTCAATTTTAAATCCTATGCACAAGTTTTGCAAACAACAAATTTATTTGCATCCATTTACCTTGATTTTTTAAATAACCATTTCAAACTATTTACAGAACAATCAGCTGTCCTTCAATAAGATGCCACAAATTATTTGTGCCACTCCAAAAACATAATGTCTGTCCACTATAAAGGAGAACATCACAGCCTGATACCTGCAGGTCTGACAGCAGCAGGTGTATCACTCCTGTTTCTACCTGGAGACAGCAGTCGCCTCATTGTTCTAACACACAACACAAAACTATCCACAACACTACACACTAACTAAACAAGACAACACATTAACTACACACTCCAAACACGCTAAACGTCACAAATCTCTCACATCTCAAAACTCGCTCTCTCTCTTTTTCTGCTCTCTCTCTCTTTCTCTCGTCGTCACTCCTAAAACTTTTTTTTGTTTTGTTTTTTGCTCATAAGCAGAGAGTGCTTGCTAGCGCTAACGTGGCAAAACTATTGAGGTAAAAACGCCGCGTATATCTTGTTTATCACGACTCTGGTTTTACGTGGCCTATCAACACAATTTATAAACTGGTATATGTCACCTTGTTGCTTTGTCTTTAAGTGGTCATGTGATTGACTTACCACGACTACTTTATTCTTCCTCAGTCAAACAGCAGCACTCCTGCGATTGTTTTGCCCCTTAGCTCCAGGTGTTGTGCTAGACAGTGATCGTGATTGCCGTCCGCGGGAGCGCGCAGCTACTTAAAGCTGTAGCACCCTGATTACTTACAGCTACTACCTGCAGCTGATATAAGATTCGGTAAGCTGAACACAGCTTCAACCGTCTGTTTGTTGAAAAATAGTAACGGACCGCGTTTCCTTGTTAGTAACAGTAACGGCGTTGTAACGATAGGAATAGTAATTAGTTAGATTACTCGTTACTGAAAAAAGTAACGCCGTTAGTAACGCCGTTACTTGTAACGCCGTTATTCCCATCACTGTGTGTATGGCTACAGTAAATTATATTTGTGATATTTGTAATTAGGAATTTATAAGCAGGCTGGTGGGGACGGCTGGGATGAAGGAATATAGACCATAGTTTGTTTCCTGTTTCACTCACTGTAGGTTTTTTTTGTTTTTGTGTACATATTTACGTTCACTTTTTCGAACTTTTTGTTTAGGTTTAGGCAAAGACATATATAATATAGTAAATAAATGTATAAAAAATATGTTACATCACTATAATATTATCCTTATTGTCTCTAACCAGCAGTGATACAGTGCATATAATTACACTGACATTTCTTCAAAACTGCACCAGGAGGCAGAAGAAAAAAGATCCGGTTTTAAAAGGCAGAGCTTGTTTGTACAAATAAAAACCAATCTGAAAAAAAGAGCTATGGTATATAACACTATCAGACATATCCCTGCATTGCTCTGTATTTAAACCTTTAAAATAACATGTAGAAGTGGGATTTCCCTGCCACTGTGCTAAACTTTACTTCAGACAATACTCACTGAGCTGTGCAGATCATAGTGTACTTGGAGTTAAAAATGTGTTGATACTTAAACTGAAATTACCGCAGTGCAAAAAAAAAAGAAAGAAAGAAAAGAAAAACAAGATTTCAGAACAACTGAGCCTACACATCTTGGTAGAGCAGCGCAAGTGAGAATACAGCAGATGTTACATGGTGAGATTACTAGCTATTGCCTTATGGGAGAGCATTATGGTGTTAGGAAATGATTTCATATTTAAGGTCCAATGTTTTCGAACCACCTGAACCTCGTCATATAGACAGATTTCATCATTTTAGAACATCTGGTGAAATCCATTTTTTTTCTTTTTGTTAGAATTATTAACTACTGAACTCCTTATGTTGTTGTATCGTTATTCTAAGTCATAGACAGATTTATTTTTTTCATTTAGTTTGTGGTAGAAGTGATGGTGGTAAGGTCTGCCTAGTTTTATTGCCATATATAAAACTATTTGTTTGGTTGCCATGTTTGCCCTTCTCTCCTAACTTTATTCACTGTGACAGAGAACCGTGGTTGCAGGGAACAGAATTTTGAAGTGGAGGTAACTTAGATTTGTTTTCATTAAAGAGCTTTGTTTTACAAAAAGTGTGAAAAATGTTCACAGTTATAGAAAAGTAGAAATAAAGTAGTAATAAATAAATAGTTTGACACAAGATTGGGATTTTTTTTTGTTTTGTTTGCCCGTTTAAGGCAACATCTTTCAGGGGACACAAACACACTGTGATCTCAGCTCACATTAAACTGGAGAGTTTGTGTCAATTTGGATATGAAATTAAAATAAATGTAGCATAATTTCTTGAATCGTAGGATAATTTTGT
The DNA here is from genome assembly GCF_036321145.2 of Pelmatolapia mariae. Taxonomy (NCBI): domain Eukaryota; kingdom Metazoa; phylum Chordata; class Actinopteri; order Cichliformes; family Cichlidae; genus Pelmatolapia; species Pelmatolapia mariae. Next base: position 27,953,348 of record NC_086228.1, read on the forward strand.
TGTTTTTCTGTCATGTCTTACCTGATGGAACAACAGGTAAGTCTGTATTTCTCTTTCTCTTTATTGTAACACAGAGACAAATGTTTGCTGAGCTCTAATCTTGGGATCATCAAAACAAATATACGATAGCTGTCAAAGAATAAACACAAGTGGTACAGCACAAAACTTAATGACTATGTTTATCAGCATGTGCTATTACGTTTATTTTCTGGTTGGCAAGTAATTGTGACTCGAGGGATTGTGGCATTTGTTTTCAGCTGGGTTATATAAACACGTACCTACAGAGATTTGCGCCGCTGGCAAGATGGTTTGTGGCTCTCAGCGTGTCAGTGTGTTTGTGGGTTATGTGTCTTAGTAGGTAGAGCTTTGGTTACTGCAGTGTAGACCTTTAGGCTCGAGTGTGACAGCTGAGATATGTAACCCTGCTCATCTCCACAGACACGGTACAGTTTGATTTCACCACAGTTTGATGGCACTCCAATGCACTACAAAAAAGCAGGGAAAACTCTATTGCCTTTAGTCTCTGACTGCGGTTCACTGATAACACTACTGATGTATGTGGAAATGTAGCCCTCTTGTACAATTTTACACCACTGTTGTGAGAATGATTATCCTGATATAGTTTTCACAGCATTTTTTCCCACTTCTGACTAGAGGGTAAAAACCTGCCAACTGGCAAACAGATGTTTGCACCATTATTTAAGGTACATCTGGACAGGACACAGACTACAATTTAGCATGTTGCACAGTAATAATAAATCAAAAATTCAGTAGGATATTGTACTGATATGCTTAGAGTGATTAAAAAAATCAGTTAAATTTAATGGCTGCAGTGTATATAGTATTCAGTATAGTTATTTCAGAATACTTCAGTGATGTTAGGTCAGTTCTTACACAGTTTTAAACAAGTTGGGGAGGTAGTGTTTTAAGTAAAGACATTAAAAAAAGAAATATACTGTGTATCAGTTCTGTTATAACAATTCCTTATGAGTGCAGCGTTTACCTCTAAAACACTGAGCCAGCAGGCTGTAAAGTTTATTTATCAAGTGGAACCTCTTTAGTTTGCCTCAGTAAGAACGTCTTTCTATCCTAGTCGATGTATGCAATCCAAGTAATAGAAAGTCACTATCAAATGCTGTGGTTGCTGATGGTGCATAAAATTACACTTTTCATGCAGTCTTACTGTATTATGGCAACACTAGCTGCTTCATTTGCAATAGAAATATATTGCTCTGTAGCAAGTATACATTTCACAATGCCAGAATAAGTGATATTGGTTAGTCTGACCTCATCAGAAGAAAACCCAGAAATTCTAATATTGAACCATGACTCCTAAGACAATTAACAGCCAGTATTATTGTTGGGGTTTAAGATATAAGGATATAAAGAATCAAACTAAATGGTAAATAGAACTATATATAGCAAAATGCATCAACATCGTCTTGAAGTAGATTACATTTTTTACCTTAATGTCGGGTCTCCATACTGAAGGTATCCACTTCACATGGCAATGGCTAACTGTAACTGTCACTTACTGACCTAAACGCACATGGTAATTGTGTGTGTGTGTGTGTGTATACAGATTCGAATTCAAAGATGCTTTATTGTAATGACAATATTGTTTATTAATTGTAATTTTTTTAACAAGTCAAAGCATCAAAATCCAATTTATCATAAAATAAAAGATACACACAGATCAATACATATTAATTATCCAGTTCATTTCAACTTAATTTATTCTGTAAACAACTATAAATCATGCACGCATGTGTGTGCGTCCAGGTCTTCCAGCATAGTAACCCTACTATTACTACACTACACTACAAACCTTCTGCTTTCTATCTCTGCCAAATAATAATCTCTGTTTGGGGCTAGATAATCTGCTTTGGCCTTTAGTTTCTTCATTGCGGTGTTTCAGGTAGATTTCTTTGCATTTATATATTATTAGTTATTTAGTATTAGTTATATAGTTTAGTTTATTCTAATTTGTGTTTGGAAAGCTGTGGCTAAGGTGTGTTTGAGGGAGGGCAGTTAGTGTCAGCACCATCTGACGCATATACGCTTTTAGAATTGTAGCTTTTTCCTGTTGTTGAAATTACCTCTTATTATTATTCATTTACTACATTTTAAAAGCTACTTGTTTAGCTTCAAAATAACTGAACCTCGAGGCGCTACCAGGATGGCTGTCACATAGCAACCTTTGGTAATTGTTTTTCTTTATATAAGAAATGGAGTAGTTTTCATTTTCCTGTCAAGGAAAGTCATCAGTAACACTGCAAGGTAAACAAATAAAACAGTTTTTAAAAGTTCACTTTCTTTTTATTTTGGATTTTATTTTTTTGAACCACTGAAGTCAAGTTTGCAGAGGTTCAGCAGTCCCTTACCTTTTCCCGAGTGGAACAAGAAATGCTCATATGCCCTGCTATTATTTGTAAATCAATTTCAGACCCAACTCGCCCTGTTAATATTAAACCTAAACCTGTACAATGATTAAGGCTCAGAAGTGCTGTTGGGCAGGATGGCTAATATTGTGGAGGTAAACACACCCTTGGAGTTTACAGTGCATTGAGTTCACTTAAGTTCTGCTGCTTCTTTATTTGTGTGTTCTGCTCAGAAATAGTAGATGGAGGCTGACACTCATCCCTTATACCAATTCTTGTATACTTAAAACTTTTCTAGTACAGTGTATACTCAATAATTACATAGCACAGCTTGGGTACATTTGTCTTTAATGATGGCCTACTTTGTGCACTTTTCTGAAAAATAACTTATCTTCAAAGGATAAGACTACTGTTTATTTTTTTCTTATAGACAAATGGTGACATTTTACATAAAGATTCCTTTTTTATTTAATACATATCAATGTATTTCTGTAAATATGCAGGAGAAGGTAAGAAGCTTTGAGTTTTAATATATTAACCAGTAGAAGTATAAGAATTGTTTGCAGCAGCTTTTTCTGCAGTGAAACACAAGCATAGGAGCCTGTTTATTCTACTTCTGGCAGTATATAGGACGAAGGATATAAATATTTGGGGTGCTCTATATTTTTGCTCTTTTTGGGTTTTTGTTCTCTCTCACCTAAGCTCTTTCCTTCAGCTTTTTTTTTTTTTTTTTTTGCTGCTGCTTTTAAATGGAGATAGAAAGACCTATTGTTTATTACTAAAGCTAACTTTGACTTCAAATTCAGATTCAATCTTAGTGTGCAGTCTTCTTCTTGGCAGTAAAACTGGTATAGTTTGTCACCATAACTTCTTTGGTGTGCACTAAACATTGAACTGCCTTGAGCTTTTGTGGGTGGAAAACCATGTGAAATAATTAACATTGAACACAAGTACCAGATATGTAAATGTTTTTTAAATGACAAAAAATTGTTTGGTTTTAATGTTAAAGACGATACTGCCTTCTAGGCTAGAGGGATGACCCTCAAAAGTGCCTTGCTTAGTTCTCAAGATCACACAGATTCAGAACACAGAAGTTGTTAAGGTGACTCGAATGAGGAGGAGGAAATCAAGCATCATTTGCATTTAGCTGAAGTCAAAGAAGTGGAGTCAGTGAGCCATACTGATAAAAAAACAGCTTGCAGCTAGCCGCTAATGGGAACGGGTCAAATTAGAACTTGAACATGGTTTTAAATAGCTTAAAATTAATTAAATTGACCTCTGCCAATCACACCCAGCAAGTCATGATATCATTTTTAACCTACATAGTGATTATATCTAGCTTTGTTGAAGATGCTCTGCCAATATGAGTGAAATCTATTCTACAAAACGAATTATAAGTTAAATAAACTTGACATTTTCACCCTATTTACATCTTTTTTATTGTACTTTGACTACACCATACACTTTTTAAATTAGAACAGTGACTATACCTGATACAGCCACATTCATATATATCGCTGGATTCACCACATTTTAGATTTTTCTTCAATCCCTTTCTTGTGCTTCTTGTACAATCTCAGCAAAAACTGCCTAAAATTATATTAATACATTAATCTAATTGGCTCACAATTGAAATTTCCACCTTTGAAGCACGTGCTTCAGAGGTGCTTTTTGTAATTGAAACAAAAATGGATGATTGTAATAGTGAAGCAGTACATCTGGATCCATTCCTCTTTTAACTTCAAAAGGTCATGCTGAGTGTATTGTGTTCATATTCTTTTATGTTACAACAGCACATATCCCAGTATGTATACCTGGGAATGTACAACTCTCAAATATAAATGAAGAATAGTGAAATATTTATGTTGCCATATGTACACTAAACAGTGGGAGAGATAGGAGTGTAGAAAATAGTAGAGCGTAGTAGCAGAGTAAGAAGGGAAAGCAACCAAACAGAGGAGTATGAGTTTCGAAAGTGACAGGTCCATTATTTCTTTCATCCATTAATAACCAGCCTGGTCATTAGTTTGAGAAATGAATCCAGGCGCTCACAGAGACAAACAAACACATTGCTAATCCCGTTCTCAAACAGAGTGTCAATAGCCCGACATAAATGAGGGGAATGGAAAGCAAGCAGAGAGGTCACAGTGGTGAGAAAGAGGAAAGTATACAGAAAAGAAAATATGGTAAGAGATTGTGACAGACAGTTAAAAAGCTGACGGACATGTCAGGGTTTTGTAGATGTAATTCACAGAAATTGATGCTAAAGATATCAAATGAAGCAATGTAAATGAGGCAAAAGAGGGTAAAGGAAAGGAAAATAAAATGAAGTGCCTGTGATTTCTGCTTGAGAAATTTTTTTATCTTAGTTTGGGCAGTGATGGCTCTGTTATTTCCATCATCTGTGAGGAGCCAGGTAAGTCATTAGTGCTAGAAATGAATCTTTGTGGCACAGAGACAAACAAACATAGCACCGATGTCAACTCTCAAACAGAATGCCAATCAGCAGCTATATGTGTTTGTGATGAATGGTAATTAAACTGTGAGAAGGACAGACAGAGAAAGAAGCGGTCTGTGGTCTGTCCTGCATGCCTTCTTGCAGCATCGATTCCACAGTGAAATCAACAAATCACATTTCAGAAAGGAATGCCCGTTTGCTCTCTCACCATGTCTTCACACTTCCTAGCCCATCTTTCAGTTGTACCTTTTTTTTCTGTTTTCATCTTGTTCTCAGACTCATACTAAACACACTTCCCACAGGTGTCTATTTGTCTTTTTCTTTGTCTTTGAAAAGGAGATCATACAATAGTAGTTGATGGAGTACAATAACAGAAACCCTGCTGATGGACAAGGACAGAACCTTCAAATATACCTTCTGTGCCTGCAGGCAAGCTGCTTGGGTGTGTCTGTGCGAATGCCAATCGATGGCAGTAAATTCAACAACAGCTCCAAACTAAGGCTGCAGATGTCGCTTTCTTTATAAGATGATAAATGGAAAATATAAAACTTTATTGATCTTCATGTGGACACTGGGTTTTGCAGTATAAACAGTAATATGCTTAGACCCAGAAGTAAAATTTAAAGCAATAAATTCAACAATATAATGCAAAAGGAAAATGGAGGATAAAATTTTATGAAGGCATATAATCATAAAAGGAAATGCAACCAACATTTTTAAGCCAACTAATCCTAGTTCCTGTTTGAAACCTTAGTTTGACCAGGCCAAGTCTTCGATTCAGTTCAGTTCAGTTCAATTTTATTTATAAAGCACCAAATCACAACAGCAGTAGCCTCAAGGCGTTTTATATTGTAAGGTAAAGACCCTACAATAATACAGAGAAAACCCAATTACACAGCAATTAGACTCCCCTATGGGCAATCACTTGGCGACAGTGGGAAGGAAAAACTTCCCTTTAACAGGAAGAAATGTCTGATAGAACCATGTGCAGGGAGGGGCAACCATCTGGTGCTGCTCACGGGAGGTCTTCAGCCTAAAATGTAATCACTGACCTTATTATGGGAATTGGCTTGAATCCCCGCAATGTGAGGGTGTAAACAGATTAATATACCCCTTCTTCTCCAATAGTGTCACACACATTCAAATTACTTTTCACTCACTGATTATGTCCTGAGACCCAAACTGCTGACAAGTTAGGATGCTTCTAATTGAGTAAACATTCATATACAGTTCACACATGCTTAAACGCAACAAAAACACACACAAATGCACAGCTGCTGTCTTGGCTTCTTCGATTGCACTGCCAAGTCTGTATTGGATTTCTGTTTGGAGGCAGCCACCCGCCCTATTACAGTGTGTTCATCATATAAACTCACACTTAGATGCACATATAAAAAGTGTGATGTGACCAAATAGCTTTTAAAAAATGGGTAACCAGATACAGAAGTGCAGCCTTAACACTGAGTGTGATGAGCACTTTATGAGTAGGAGGAATGCGGTGTCAGAAGGTGGAGTTGGAGGGAGCTATATAATGGACAATCACGCTGGTTCCTCTTAGCCGCTTTAATTGCAGCAGACAGTTTTCTAATGAGCCGGGAGGAGAGGCCAGGCCAGGTTCTCATCAGAAAAAAAAAATTCTGTGTGGTGGTGAAAGTACAATTATAGTAACTTGTGCCTTATTAAGCCAGTCTGTTTTTCTTGTTTAGTATTTCCAACATATAGTAGCAGTGCAGTTGTTTGTAACCGCTATATTTGACATGTGCCCACTCCTGTAGAAACTCTGAGATTAGCAAGAGTTGTACCTTTTTGAAGACATGTTTATAATAATTCAGTGTGCTTCACAATATGAGTACTTTAGAGGATGCGTACCACTGTAAGAGGTTTTGTTAATAGTATAAATATTCTGTCTGATGAGGGGACGAGATGCATACCAATACAAATTATCTTTTTCTACAGCTAATTTCAGACTTCAATCTTAAATCTCCTCAAAGTGTTTTACAAAAACTTGGACAAGTCTTTTTAGATCTTGATCCTGTGTAACTAATTAAAGTACACAGAAGACAGAGAACCACGTTATTACTGTATAATTGCTAAAGTGATCAGTGAGCTGAGAGGAATGTCATGTAGAGGAGATAAAGATTTCTTGGTTACTTAGTTGGTATGAATTTGCCAATTGTCTCAACTTAATCACATTGAAAAATGATAATTGATACAGACTTGTTGGAAGATTTTAATATGTATATTTAACCATTAAAGCAAATAAAAGTTAAAGCGACAAAGGCTTGTGTAACATCCATATTTTTTTTTGTCCATTTCTTTGTGTGTGCCCTTACCAATTACAGCTGCAAAAATGCTTTGTGCTTGCATTTGCATTAAGAGGTGATCTGTGCGAGCTATAACACAACTGCAATTTCATGGTAAATGGAGAACTGAAAATACACTTTTATGCTAGATTTGCATAAACTTTGTGTCTGTCTGTTTCAGTTTCGTTTAAGGCCACAGTTTGAGAAAATACGCTAAAGCACAAAAAAAATTCCATCCAGTGAAAACGATCTTTCAGCCGTGTTTGTGTAACTGTAATTTTTGTTCCGGCAGGATCTAGACGTCAAAGAAACTAAGGTTTTTTTGTTTTTCTCCCCCCCAAAAAGGTCCATGAATGCAGCACAGTGCTTTCTCTTTCTGCATTTTATATTGTACAATATATTTTTTAGACAGGTATCCAAAATTATCTTCATGTTTGCCCTCTCTATCATCTATATGTCTGCCTGCTTGCTGTGATGATCCCACATCAGCCTCTGTGTCACTGGGGAGCCTGAGGCCTTGATAAAAAAAATGATTTAATCGTGGTCTTTCACCGGAGCTTCCGCGCTCGTGTGTGTATGTGTGCACGTATATGTGTGTGTGTGTGTGTACACTCGTGTCCTTTGCTGCCCTTCATTTTCAAATGACTTGGGTATTGCTTGAATCATAAATTCTAAAATAAATGAAAATGGATGAATACAGAATAAAACAAAAATCCCTACTGTGAATAAAGAAACCTTGAAATTACAGTGTTACACAGCAGATTCCTTATTCACCCGCTACATTTATAGTTCCCAGGCTATTTGGTGACACTTTTATCTAACTGTGCCTTGATCTCTGACCTCATGTGGAATTTGCTGGAAGCCTCACTTTGATTTGCTTATTGCTCATCTGTTGCTGTCTGCAATACATTGCCATAGATCTGAGAATGGAAAAACATGCAGTTAATGCAACTGCAGTGAGTAGCATTGGTTAAGCTCTCTCTGCACCTATAGAAACAAGAAATTTTAGCCAAATATATTTTACATAACCAGTTACATTTTATTGGTGACCAATTTCACCAATAAACTCTAATACATAAGCCACATGACTCAGTTATATGAAAAGACATTGTGTTAGGGTTATTTTTTGAAATAGCACAGCAAGTGCAGCTGTGTTTTTTTTTCCTGATAAAATCTCCTTGTAATTGCAGTCATTCTTAACCGTCAAGATATTTTTAGTTGGCTGATGTCTGGAACATTTTGTTGCATTGTGAGGGTGAATACAGGAAGTGTAAATAGGAGGAATTTATGAGAGCTTGTGATGCACTGCAACACAGAAGCGCAAAGTTCCTCTTAACATCACATCACCACTTAATCCAACTGTATAAAACCAGTGTTCGTATATTATTTCAGATATCTAAAGGTGTACATTTCTGTCTGCTTCATCTTCTTTTGAAGTCCGGTCATTCCACTGTCTGTCATGGTACTTAGACACAATATGAGGGAAGTAAAGACATTTGCTTTAAAAGCTTACGTGCCTCACTGATGTTCTCCTGCATTCCTAAAGGCATGAACTGAAAGATTAATTGGTGATTCTGATTTAGCTGTAAGTGTAGATGTGTGTGTTTTATGGACTGGCAAACTATCAGTGTATAACTGGTTGTATCACTTGTTTGTTGGGTGAATATCTGGATTTGAATCTGTATTTAGAATATGCATCCATAATGCAAAACATGACTGCATGATGTCGTCAGCCCGTGGCCATATGGAGCTTAATGTGTTGTCTTCCAAAGAGATAAAAGTGAGCTCAATGACTTATCTACACTTTTAACAAGTGCACTCCAGAGAAATGGCAAACTCTTTCATCTCTTAACAAATCCCTTTCTTGCACAATACATGCTTGGATTTTGGCAAACATTTTCAAATGGTTCTTGACATTTTTTTTGTCTGTGGTATTGAATTATTCAGTATTTTCAATTTGTACAGCAAACCTAGAGTCACTGTGTGAACTTTAACCTCTGTTGTCAAGTCTTGTTTTCTAAATTGTTGAGGATCTGTTGAGTTATTTTTTTCATCTTAGAAGTGGATTGTGCTTTACACTGGCACACTGGGTTCCACATTTATTGAGACTAAAGCACAGGCATGCTGAACCTTTGACTTATGAATGTGGTTGAAGTGACAGTTTTGGCAGCCCAGCTAGTGGAGGGTTACAGTAGTCGAGATCCAAGATGATAAGAGCTTGGATATGTCAGCTGTGGGTTGGGTAACATCACACTTGGCAGTCTGGCCAGGACTCACTGTCATGTTGTCAGTGCTGATGGAAAGGTCTTCAAGGAGATAAGACTCACATGGGAAAATAGCAGCTCAGTTTTGGCAGCGCAGGCTGAGATTCAGGTGTTGGGAAGCATCCAGCTCAGCTCAAAATGTCACCCAGACGGGCTGAGATTCCACCTCATAGGACAGAGAGTTGTCAGCACAAATGGAAAAAAAAAATATTGGCCCACACTCAGCTGCTCATTGGAAAAATGTGGTGGTAATGTAATCTCATACACATGGTAATCGCCACATTAAAAAACTATAAAGCAGAAGTGTCAGACTCATTTTAGCTGCTGAAATGAAGCCCAATTTAATCTCAACAGGCCTGACCAGTAAAACCTGTGCATAATACGCTTAAACTTTATTTATTAAAAAAAAAAATCAATAAACTAAAAGAAAAACTTTTTTTTTTCTTTCATTTAAGGTCAAGGAGCACAAGAAAACCTTCTCATTTAATGAACTATCCTTTTGGCCAAATCGATGATCAAAGTACTGAGATGACTGTAAAAATGAGTGCAATTTCAACAATAGGTTTCCAGTTTTCTGTCCTCAGTGTATTGTCATTACAAAGGAAACTCAAAGCAAACTAAATCCAAGCAAAAAAAAAAAATGGTCACAGCAACAAAAGGAAATGGCAAAGTAATGGAAGGAAGTGCTCTGTTCTGGACTAGTTTATTTTACAGCTAGTTGCTACAGTTTGTGTGCTTTCCACGGCTGTGGTATTATCTGTCTTTAGGGAAGCATTTAGCCCAAACTCTACCATACAGTATACCTGGATTGAGTCGAATCATGTTCACCATTAAAAAAAACACTCTGGAGTTAATTTGGAATTAGACTAAAGCTCCTCCAAAGGGTTTTGATGTGGTTTTGGTCTATACTTAAATGTGAATACCATGTTCACATCTGCACAAACCACACTAAGGATGCCACAATCAAGGCTCAGGTTGGACCCAAAAGGCAGATCCAAGTTTATTCACAGTCCTCAAGAAAATGTTTGACTGGTTTAGACTGTATGAAGTGGCTTTGGCACAGGAGAATAACTACTGATTAGCAGGGCGAGGGAGAATCACTGTTAGTGTAAGCCAGTGTGAAGGAATATTATGGGTCAAACTAAAGTCTTATTGCCAGGCTTATTTGTATTACAGGCACCAAAGACATAGGAGGGGGGGTAGGCTGAGGAGTGGGCATCGATATCCTGAGATAAGTAGATATTGCAGGTGAAGCATCTGGAGATATTGACTCATATTGGCTCATTTTCTCCAGAGGCAGAATGATTAACTTGACAGCTGGTGAAATCTTTGAGAAACACTGTAAAGATGGCAGAGACACTGAAGTTAGTTGTCACTGGAATAAACAGGATTTAAACAGCCTTAGGTTAGGCCAAGTTACCATTGTAGCGGACACAGTAATCTGGTGAAGAACTGCGGCCACAGCCACTCTTTAAAAACCCGATGACAAGACAGCAGTTCACATGACATGATACATTTGGAACAACTTGCAAGACTATGTTTAACGGTTCAAAATACAGAAAATAGTCTCAAAGCTTCGTGTTATTATTATGTTTACATGTTATTATGTAACTGTTCTCTGCAATTTTTACACATTTTGACACTCTAGCTATAGAGCCTTACCGAAATGTTGACTTGCATGTAGATCTATATGCAATTAATTAAATGGGTCATTGTGCTAATCTGAGTTGGTTGGGCTCACTAATAAGAATTCCGTAGAACTTTTTTTAATTTGAAAAGTTTTATCAGTGTCAGGTTGTCTTGACTTTCTCTACATTCTCTACATTACTTTTTATGACACGTTGTCCTCAAGATTTCATACAGTGGCGATACTGAGTGCAAAGTTTGTACAATGGCACACAATTTATGCTCAATTGTTTTTCTTTGAAAACATGTTAACTTCCTGCAGCATCTACTTAAAACCATGAGCCAAAATTCCTTTAGTTAGTAAGTAAGTAAGAAAAGTTTATGTACTAAGTAGAGCTGTCAGCGTTGATCTAGTTAAAATGACGTTAACGCCATTAATGCGGCAAATCTCCGTTAACGAGTTAACGCGGATCGCCCCGTGCGTTGGGCTCCACGGCGTCAACGCATCAGCGCGGTTAGCTCATTAACGCATTAGCGCCTTGCAGCCCCACGGCGTTAACGTCATTTTAACGAGATTAACGCTGACGGGACTAGTATTAAGCACTTTTCACAGACAGCCACAAAGCACTATACACAAAAAGAGCAAAATATATAGAAGAATTAACTGCCATAATAACCAATAAAAAGACAATATGACAGTAAAATAAGCAGGTAGTTTAAACAAAGTTTTTAACTGCTTTTTAAAAGAGTCTACAGAGTCAGTGTTTACCTTACCATTTTTTTCCCTTCAACTACACTATATCTCGTTCTAGAAGCATTACATATACATATTACACACACACACATATATATATATATATATATATATATATATATATATATATATATAGAGAGAGAGAGAGAGAGAGAGAGAGAGAGAGAGAGAGATACACAGAACGCACAGAGATGTGGTGCAGAATATGCCGTGAAAATCCCACTCTAGCGGACAAAAACAGTGCCTTTTAAATGAACGCAAACGCACGTTGCAACTTCTTATCTGGTGCGCGTCTTTTATTTTGACAGCGAATGTGCACCTACAGACCACTTATGTGCACCCGTGTATATATATATATATATATGTGTATATACATACATATAAACCACACCTGCAGTAGTTATATAGTGTTTTAGTAACAGCTCTACATCTAATTCTAACTACACGCGACCTTATTTCCCATAATAAAAAATCTTGTATGAAAACACTAATACCCTCACCTTTAACCTCCAACTCTCTACCTGGTTTTCTCTTAGCAATAATTTATTCACCATTCTTTTCAGTATTATATTTCTCCTTTATTCTCTCCCCTCTGCAACCTTTTAATTTCCACAATTTTCTTTCACTGCTGCACAAGCATGCATATTTTTGTCCTTTTTATATTCACACACGTGGAACACAGGCTCCAGTGATACCGTCACATTTGAAAGTCTTGAAAGTCAAGGGAAAAAAAAATCCATCCAGCTTTAAATTGGAGATAAATACCGTCACATTCATTCCAATTACTTTTCCACTCTACTATCAGCTTTTTGATTAGCATCCCTGTCAGCTTTATCATTATGATGCCGACTTTGTTGATCACTACTGTTGTGATGATGATGATTGTGTTTGTGATTACGCTCCTTATTGACAGTGGCTGTGCCTCTGGTACATTCATTTATCGCCCGTAGCTCGTTCTGATTGGAATTTGCTGTCTGCAGGAGAAAACCGGGAGTTTTAACTACTACGGGCATGTGGGAGATGTAAATCTGTGTAGGGTTTCAATTTAGTCAGTGATTAGGTGCGGAAAAAAATAACAATAATCATCCTCAACAGCTCACCTGCTTTATTATTAGGTAGAAGAAAAAAAATAACTTGAATTATTGTTGTTTTGCCTTTATTTTTTAATATATGTTTAAAGTGAGACCACTGTAGCATCTGAAGCCACAAGAGACAATTACAGGTAAATCCTAACAGTATAAACCGTCATCCCTGTTCAAGCAATGAAGCAAGCAGGACTGTTAAATTAATTAAGGGTCCATTTTATTACTTGCGAATTTAACATTTCATTTATAGTCTGTAGAATATCCTATTTCCTTATTCCAAAGTGGCATGGTCTTGCTTACTGTCCTGTGCAGAGGGAGAGATTCAGAAATAGAAAAAGCCAAAGACGGGGCACCTGGGGAGGGGTGTTGAGAGAAAAGAGAGAGAGAAATAATCAGAAAACAGCAGCTCCCTTACGGAAAATATTCCTCTTGTTTCACACATGATGCTTTGTGAATTGGGTGTGAATAACTGCAAGCGCACTCCTCTAAGATAGGATTTATATGCTCACGCCAACAAACACATAGGCAGAGGTTAAGGCATGTAATCAGAACAATAATTTGTGGAGGAAATGAAAGCACAGTCGAGGAAAACAAAGGAGAAATAACAGTAAATGCTGCCTCTGTATGCAGAAGCTCAAATCTCATTTAACAGCAATTAAGGAGGAATTTGAGGAAGAATAGATGAAATGATAAATAGACGCATTTTTTGGTGGGGGGTGGGTTTCTCAGTTGGCTTTCCAGAAGGGAAGGGAAAGGAGAATAACTAAATGACAGCAATGATGAGTAGCTGTGGAAATGTGCCTGTCAGTGTTTTCTTCTTTCTTTAGTGGCAAAAAAACATAAAATTGTCCCAATAAAAAAGACAAAACAAAGACTAGCTCATCACACATTCTTTGTGGATTTTATTTGACTGAGTATCTGCGGATAGCACACCTGACAGGTCTACACAGCACGTTTCAGTCCTCGTTTTGAATGGCAGAAGGGCCGCCTGTCTAGGTGAATGATGTAGATCTCGTTCATTATTCACAGCGGCTCTCTAAACACATAGGACCTCACAGAATGGCTCCTGCCTCAGAGTGCTTCAACCAAAACAAATCTGCATTTACAGCAGGGCTTCTAGAAATGTTATTAAGCTCCTCCATCACCCTTACTAAATCTGTTTCAACAGCATGGCAGGAAGAGTGTGTGAGGTATGTCGGTGTTCTTTCCACCCTTCTCAGCCAGAGCAATTGCAAAGAGCATTAAGCATATGAATGTAAAGATCCGCTCAGGTATCCTCTAAGGAGTCACTGCTTTAAGCGAGGGGATTTCTTCAAGCCTCGCTATCGCCTCAGTATCTTAAGCATGACTCTCATGTTTTCGCTCTAATTATACTGATCTTGTAATTACACAGTGAGAAAGAAGGATTTTAATAGAAGCATTAAGGCTGCCTTGACCGATCTAAGTGGATATAAAATGGAGAATAAGCCACTGAACTTCTTTGCTGCCACATGTTGAAATATGAGGTTTTCCAGGGAGCAGCTGGTAAGATTCAAGTTGATAGCGCGTGTAAAAGCACCTCCTCTGGAGCCCGGCTCAAAGACGAGCGACTACACTCACATTGTGGTTCAGAACTGAGAAGAGAGAGAGTGAAATAAGATGTTTGAGTCATGCTAGTAAGTTCCCCATCGCCGTTTTAAAGGGCATGTAAAATTCAGTATAATTAACATCGCAAATGGCTGAAGAATTGCGACATGAATTTTCAGATTAGAGTACTGGGCAGCTATTAACCTGCCAGCTGGAGAGAGCTTAGCTACTTCCTTTGGAATACATCAATGACAACACAGTTATAAATTTCTGAAATACAACAGTGCAGTTGCAAACATTTAGAGCACGACTGTGTTCGTTAAAGAGTAAACACAGACACCACATTTCTGTTACCTAAATCTTTCATATGCCATCCGGAAGGAACCAGTCACATGAGAAGGCGCCCTTCAAAGAACCAATCACCAAACTGGTCACTAAGCTTCGATTTGCATAACACAGATTTTAAAAAGAAAAGCCAACATTCAGGGATTTCTGTATCCTCAGTATTTAGCGTGACAAGTGAACAAATCTTGATTTAGCTGGTAGCAAAAGGCTGATTTCCTGTAGTGGTGTTAACAGCAGGTCCAGTGGATTCAGATTGATTGGATAGCTATGATGGCTCAAGGTAAAACTGGGTTTGAAGACTTGTGTTCTAACAACAGTGAGCATGTCTTAAGATCGTGATTAGTTTGCACTAATTAGGCTCCACATAGACTGCAAATGGAGCCTTTAACAATTGTTTCCTTCCGATAGTTGCAAATTGACAAATTCCAAAATCCTCTCCCATGGTCATGCATGAGTCACATGTGATTTTTTGGCTTAAAAGTACCAAATTAACAGGAGAGAAAAAGATCTCTTTTTGCATGTTGCAACTTGCATGAAACAGGTCCCAGTTGCCCCAAAAGGCAACAACAGCAATAGGACACTGGTGTAAATTTAGCATGTGCCTCAGAGATGGAGTGACATAAACAGCCTGTGTTTTCCTTGTGTGTTAGACATCTCATATAGCATGGTGCACTGGAGAAAGCTGATTGATCTCCAAACCTTGGTGAGTGCTTGCAAGCTAGCACTGTTTTCTGCTGACATATGCATCAGCGTCAAGAACAAGATCTTTAATGGGACACATTTTGTAGTGAGTTTAGCAGTATGAGTGCTTTTAAGTTATTTAAGTTAAGTATTTAGAGGGAAAAAAACAGTGTTTTAGGATTTGGTAGGAGCTGATCCTCCTGAACAATTACAGCTATTAAGGGGACTGGCTACACTGAATGTGTCATGTTTATTTTGCACATGAATTTAGGATTATCGTCTTAATATATACGACTACTACAGTACTTTTGTCATGTACTGATGTCTGTATCCTCTTAAGTCATGGTTACATTTTGGTGAGAGAATGCTGGATTCAGTCAAAAAGTATGTCAATAAAACACACTTGTATTTACAGTATATGATCCTTAATGTATTTAAATATGATCCGTTACTGCTGAAAATCCTTGTCTTACCTATAAAGGGAAAATAAGTCTTCCATCAAATGGTGAAAGCTGAAAGAGAACACTTCTCCCAGGAGGGCTCATTAAATCTGATTTTACTTTTGTTAAGTCAGAATAAAGAAGAAAGACTTTCCTATATGTCGTCTCAGATGTGCCTCTGGTTGGAGTTACAGTAATATGTCCCTACCCGATACAGTTGTGCATCATTTGGGGTCTGACAGAATATCATAATTTTAGGAGGATTATTATATCACTCCTGCAGAGGTGTGAGAACGTCAGTCAGTGCACAGATCGTCCAGGTGGAAGGACCAATCCCCATGTGGTCTTGTTAGGGACGTGTTGTTTGTTCGCAGAGAGAATTCACATAATAGAGGTTGTTGTCCTCCTTTCTATATCTAAGAAGACAATGGTTAGTCCTGTACACACTGTTCCAATATGCAAAATAACTGTGTCACAGTAAATGTAGAGAAAGACAGTGATCAGTCATCTTGTTTTTCTCCAACTAATGGTAGGAATCTGTATTTTTTTTAAATAAATAAAAACAAGGGGTAGTATTGTGTTCTGTACAGTGGGTTGGTGCACTTGGCAAAATATTTTCGCAAGCTTGCTGCTGTTTAAATATAAGAATGTCTGCAATAATTTTAAAAACATCAAAACTAAATACCGGAATATGGGCGGCACAGTGCCGTAATTGTTAGCACTGTTACGGCAAGTTTGTTTGAACCTCCTGCTCAAATGTGTGGAAGATCACAGTGGCTTCTTCCCAGTGTCCAAAGACATGGCTGTTAGCTGAGTCACTCTGTGAAGGACTTGCAGACAGAAGAACTTCACTGATGTAGCTGTACTTCAGTTGGATTATTTATTGTTTATCTTTGATTTTTTTTTTTTTTTGTCAAATTAGGAATTTTTGAACAAAAAAAAATTTAAATTGCTGAGTGTCATTATGTGGTATAGTGTGCCACCATAGTGTGCCCACAGCTGCTGTAGGTACTGCCATGATCCTTTTTGACATTGAGTTTTTTGGGTTTTGTTCAGATTTCGCATGTTGGTTCCAAGTTTCGATTTCATTTTTATTTTTGTCTTTGCGCAGTTATAATATTTCTGGTTTAATTTTGAATTAATTGACATGGTGATGTTGTGGTTCCTTTTGATGTCATTAGTATTCCACTCTGCCTCCTTTTCTTTGGTTTCTGTGTTTTTACCCTGTGTTTCCTTGGCTTCATTTTTTGACCTTAGATGCCCTTCCTCTCCATGCATCCATGTTTTTAAAATCACATGCGACAGTTTACACTATCTCTTGGATTTTCATTCAGCATTTTGGTCAACACTACAGGTTTGATATCAAAAGTAATCTGTGTGCTGTTCTTGGTGCATCACTAATACATGATATGTATGTGATGTTCAGCCCACATATCATACCTTCCTGTTTGAAATATGATTTCAGTTGTCCTTCCTGCTTCTATTAAATATGATGTTGGTAAAATTGGAGCCTATCACTGCAGAGGAGTCCAGGCTATCCCATTGTTAGCTCCCGTCTTTTCCCGTCTCCATGGGTACTCGTCAGTATAGCACAAATACAGTGTCGCTAGCAGCACCAGGAGCAAATTGGAAGGTATGAAGTGATCATGGGCTGAACATTCATTTAAAGAAAAAACATTAATGTCAAGTAACCGCAGTGGTTAAATATCTCTCTATTGTTAAATGTTTACTCCAGTTGAAATGAAACTAATGACTCCAGAATTGAAATATTCTTCTGCTGCTTTTATGAAAGTACATCTCACGCCTTTTTTTCAGGGTAAAACTGCTGCAGTTTCTAGTATCACTCGCCTAATCGTATGTTATGTTCATTTCAGAGGTAGAATTAACATATACAATGCATAACAAATTTATTACATTACCGTATTGGACTACTTAAAAACACATAAAAACAAGAAAATGCAAGACTGTCAAATCTGTCAAAAACTAAAACTTTTTGACCTCCTTAAAATTCCCATTTTTATACCCACAATTGAGCCGTCACACTAGACGAAGTTAGAAATGAATCAAACAAACACGGTTCAAACACGGTAACTTTAATTAATTAATGAATTGTTAGTCCATAAACGTGGCGGAATCATGAAAAATAGTTATTACTATTTATTAGACTCCATCATGATGTATTTGGAAACACTTGTTTTGCCTTACCTGCAGTCACAGGGATAGGGACATTATTGATTATTTGATTATAGTAAGCAGTAAGCTGTAGATTGTGTGTCATTATTTTTGAGGTGTTCTTACTGTATACCAGATTTGAAGTAATGCCCAACACACCGGTATAATCTAAAGAACTAAACTCTGTTTTCACAAACTAAGCAGTACTCTAACAAAAAACATGATAGAAAGGAGCCTTCGAAAGTGTTGACAGAACAATAAGTGATGTATTTATCCTCAAATATGAAAGGATCGAGTGCATTGTTTGTGCAAGCTTTCGTTTTGAAGGAGCGCGCTTATTGAGATAAAGACGTCTGTCAGCTCGAGCAAACCTCAAGTTGCCGTTATCTGCTACAACATCTTAAATCTGCTACTGTGTTTGCTTCATCTCTCCCCGCACCGCTCTTCTCCGCTCAACCTTTTCCATGGTTTTTATCCTGCATTCCCCTTTCCAATCCGTTCTCCTTCTCATTTTCCTACATCAGCACCTTTTCCTCTTCTCTCTTTGTTTCCCTCACTGACTCTGTTCCTGAGTAAGCCTTTTCAGTTCCCGTGAGACTGTGTGAAATTAGCTCCTGGCTGCTGGGAGTCGTAGAGCTGTGTTGTGTGAGATGGTGGGGGTGTCAGTGAGTAGTCCTGGTATTCTTTACTGCTAACTTTGATCAGACATAAGGCACACTGCTGTTTTTTCTGTTGTGTTTTGATATAGAAGCAAAGGAGTGCAATAGTTTTCCAAAGTGCTGTCCTGCTTGAAGCCCATCTTCCTTACCTCGAGCAGCAGCAGTGCTGTTTTAAAAACATTCTGCACAGATAAGAAATCTATTGGTAAAGATGAGTGTCCCGTTTTTTGGCTCAGTGCAGTGTTGTTTCCTGTACAGGACGCACTCAGCGGTGATAAATATGATGAATGTGGTATTTAGTAAAAATGTCAGTGGGAACTTTAGTGGGAATGGTATTTACTTGAACAGAACAAACTGTCTGGCAATATTTTAAAATGTAAATGCACAAATGAAGCCTGTTTTATGTTTTATTTTTATTGTTACCATAGTGATAAAGGGCTTAGTTATAGTAAATTGATCTTTGAAATTTGAAGAATTAAACTAAACGCATTGTGGCATAGTTTAGGGCTCTGTGAAATGTGTTTTGCAGACCAAAGAGCTCAGTTATATACTGAGAAAAATACTATGTGCCCTTCCACTACTACTTTGTGTACAAAAATCTGCCTTGCATATTTATATTCAGCATTAACAACAAGATTTTTGTTCATGCTGCAAAAGTATCAGACTTTGTGTTCAGGAAATCCACATAAGCCCTAAAAAAACCCACAACCCTTGTGCTTTGACTGTTAAAGTGGGGGATGTATAGCATTAATAATTCTTATTTAAAAGTGCCTATGCAGTGTTTACTGTAAAAATAATTTGGCTGACCCTTAGGGAAACCCAAAGGGTAAATATTGCAGATTTTATTATTTTAACAAAGTGCTGAACCAACAGATATTTTCTGTTCCCATGCAGCAAACTTCTAAACATTGTGGGAATTTGTCTGGGGCCGTGCGTGGAGGCTTTGTTTGCATGTAGGCTATTTGACTTGCGTTTAGTTTGGCAAAGCCTCAGAGACAGGTGAGTATCTGCACAAAGACGTACACATAAACAGTCGCACGCAGTGAGATGTAAGCGCTCCTTCCCATGGGCTTCCTTTGAACTTTCTCCTGGCGTTTACTCTGTGAGCACACAGTATAAAACAGTAAAAAAGACACCAAGTGTCAGAATGAAGGCAAATGAGAAAAAGATGGGGAACGAAGGAAAGTAGAAGATGAGCACAGCGATCCTCTGACTGGTTCAGTACTGCTCGAACATCTTAAGGGAGGAGGAAACTCTGCAAACTTACAGAGTAGAACTGAGGAAGAAGAGAAAAGGATTAAACAGAGCAGAGTAATGTACTTGGAGTAAAGAAAGGGCATTTATCTCTCCGTCCTCCTGAGCTCTTCCCTTGTTTCCTCAGTGGAGCAGACAGATAAGAGGGTTTGTGTATGATTGGCTTAACACTTGGCCCTATGCCACTGCTGCGCTATCACTGTGGGATACCAGCAGGAGCTGAGGGATTCTGTCAGATGGGATGGTGTTTAAAAAAGATTGGATAGTTTTGTACAGCAAGTTAGCTGACTGAATTTGAATCAGCATATCTGAATGCTGCGTGTGAACTTGAGCTGGAACATGAAATGCCCAAAACACACAGATGTAAGCCTCCTATCATGGACCCTTTCACTCTCTATTTTTTCTTTGCATAATTTCCTCGACTTTTTACACATTTTCACTGTGAGACTGAATAGATCTCCCTTTATGGCACTAGCTCTCTTTGAGAGTGAAAAACAGAGTTGCCATATCACTTCATTATGACAGCTGTAACCTTTTGAATCTTTTACTTTGGAACCTTTTTGAAGCCAATCAGTGCAAATGTATGGCGTCAGTTACTGCCACTATGGCTTTTTATTACAACAGGCTCACGCTAATGTGACAAATTGAAGCTTTCTAGTAGAAACCAAATAAGAGCGAGCATTGCTCTGCTGTCTTCTCTATCTGTCTGTGAATTCTGCTGTTCCTTCCAAATATCACTTTCGCATAAATTATTCAGCTCTGGGTATTTAGATGTGGTGTAGACAACTCTCCCCGAACAAAACAGAAGCAGGTGGGCAGCTTACAGTTTTATATATCATTGCGCTGTATATCCAGTGTAATGGTAATATTAAGGTAACAGCTGTGAGTTAGAGTAAAACACTGAAAAATTAAACCGAAATGATCACAGCAAAGTGTTAAGAGAATTTCATCCAGCAGCTGAAGAAAAATACAGCTACTGCTTTGTTTTTTCACACCAAGAAGAGGTTATGGAAGCATGGCAGACCGCGGCAGAGGAAGTAATTCATCATCATCATCTAGCTTATGGCTGTACGCTCACTAGTGGAGCTCACTTCATAGATAAGAAAAATCAAAGAACCACACAAGTTAGGGACCGATTGCAATTCAGTTTTTCAAAAGCCTGACTTGCCAATTGTGTTTTCCTTTCTTTGTAAGCACTAAAGTTAAGAGCTTACACAATCTATGATGGAAAAATTAAAGATTTTGGTCACCAGCCTATCAATCTGTGCACCTCTGACCTTCACTGAAAACAATCTGTTCTGACATACTCACTGGCTTGTTGAAACAACAAGTCCCTTAATGCTTCTGTGTTGCCTGCTTCCTCTGAAAATGAAGGACAGCAGATCTGTGGTAGTGTCAGGCTAATTTACTAACATGCTGTCTTATTTATTATTTATTGAACTGTGTCCACTAGCTTGTATCTCCCCTCCACTTTGACCAACCTAGACTTAGATCTATGTCGACCTCGATATGCCTGTGGTTTACATGCTTGCTGCTGTGACATGGAAACAGTTCATAGCTTGACACTTAGCTAGGCATGTGGAGAAAATCTCTGAATCACAGCAAAGTCATTTAGACTTTGTTTTTTTCCTTGTCAGTTTCCTTCTGCCTTTGCCTTGATCTAATACTCCTCTGTCATTGTGTTTAACACAAAACTCAGGCTCAGCCTTTTTCCTTTTATCTTTGTCACTTACTGACTGCCAATTTTTTTTGGGCAGTCACTTGTTTGTCCTTTTACAAACTTAGTGATGGGTACGCATGAAGACCCGCTTTTTCTTCACAAAGCTTTCAAAGTTGGCACATGCTGTACCAGACATAAGTAGACACGACTGAAAAAAATATAATATCAAACAGCACCAAAATGAAATTAAACGATTATTGCTAAAGAGATTTACTGGTGAAAAATGTCTTGCTCATTCCTCTTTGTCAAATCTCAGAACAGCTCCTTTATTCCATTTTATATTCTAAACAATGTATAGAAACAAATACATCACCACAAGGAAATTATGGCAGTTTTTAAAACTTTTAGATTTTGAAGAGAAACAATACAAAATTGTGGATTCCATCCGTCTATCCATTAATTTTTCTTCCACTTATCCAGTTCAGGGTCGTAAAGAGGCTGGAGCCTATCCTAGCTACGAGTGTCACAAAATAATCAATAAGGAAATGATTTGCTGAATTTAACTCATCTTCTCTACAAGATGGGACATTTTTTTGTGTGAAAGACACAAAAATGACAAGAAGGTGGCATTTGAGGATCTGTACTGCCTGCTTTCTGGGTGCTTTCTGGGTCTTTCATCCCTTCCACTTTCCCGTGCTGTCAAACTCAATACTGACATCCAATCATCTTCTTGCCTCCCTTCTTTGAGCCAATCAGCCTCTACCCCATGTGGTTTAAATCCATGCTCTCCACCATTCTCCCTTTCAGACTCTCATTCATGCAACCCACCTCCTCACTATCTCTGCCTCACCCAAGTCATACGAAGCTCCATCCAAGCCTCAGTATCCATCTTCACTAGCACCAGCGTCTAGACTCCAGGGGGTCCTGTCCTAAATCGTATTACTGCTGGGATTCTGTTCTGCCATGACGGGTCATCAGAGTCTAATCACCAAATATATTGATTAATTTCGCTATCTGAACAAATCATGTTCAATTCTTCAAAATGATTTCTCCTTATTGAATTGATCTAATTTTGCATGACAATGCTAAATAGCAAGAGATAAAGGCGCTCCAGCTCCAGCTGAACTTATGTTACATTCCTTCCATTATCTTTTTACAGTCATAGCAGGAAAATAGCTCAGTTCTACTATTTAACGCAAGCCTAAGTATTCAAAATACTGAGTCTACCAGAACTACAGTGTGAATATCACATAAATAGAATCTGATACTAGGCGTAAACAGCAGTATTAATCACTGAGAGGAAAGACTGTTAGAAAATGTGCAGCTCTATTCCCCATTTGTGAACAGCTACTCTCAGATTTTTTTCTCCCTGCCTTCGAGTGAGGCCTTCGGGTGCAGCTAAAACTGTTTCTGCTCTCTGATTAGTTTCAACAACATTTTGTACAAACTCGTTCTGACAGAGAATGCAGTTACAGCCTTGAGCATATCCTCAGATCAAATTTGTTTCAACTTTTTTGGCATCAAATAGGATACATTTTGGATTTATGAATGTGCACGTTTTTAAAGTGGGTGTGAGCGTACATAGAGAAGAACATTTTTCAAAGATTTTTTTTGTTTTTATGTGTGGTCATTTTTTGTTTCCTAATAGACAGTTATTTTCCTACATCCAAAGCAACCCTTTTTCTCTCAACAATCAACCTTTCTGCCATTGTGTTCTGTGCTTGTCACTCTGTTCTGGTTGCTCTCAGCAGGTATATGCAAAGAGTGCTCTTCCGCAGGGCTCCATCATCCATCTTTTGCCTTTTTTTTTCGTTGTTACTTCAAACTAGTTGTCCTCTTATTCCTCTCACTCTACTCAGTGCTCAATGCTTTTTTTGTTAAACTGACTCCTCTCTCTCCATTTTCCACTTCTTCTATCATAATTGAATCCTTTTCATGTTCAATATCCTGAAACTGAAAGAAAATATGGGGAGAAAATGGAATGAAGCTTTTTTTGGGGGGGAGGACTGTTGGAGGAGGAGATAAATCTGCAGAGAAGATGGCAAGATATTTTGAATAACAGACTGCTCAGTGAGGTTTTCCTCTCATTAATGTGAAAAGAAAGGACAGAATGAAGAGGAAGCAGATTTTTGATGTCGGCTTCCAGCCATATTGTTCAGTTTCTGGATCTGAAGGGGATAGTGCTCAGCAGTATAAAAAAAAATAGCACAAGAGTAGAGAGGAAGAGAGTTGATGAATGAGGGAAGCTGTAAAAATAGAAAGCCAAAGGGAGAAGGGAAGGGAAGTACGCAGAGAGAAAAGAAGTTGTTTGTCTCAGTTTAGAGGAGCTGGACTGGCTGTGAATGCACATGTTATCACTGGTAGGTCAGGTCTTACATAATTTTACAGGCTGGACAGAAATCATTGTTCTAATGATGAAGCCATGTTTATTTTAGATGAGTTGTGTGTGCGCGCGTGGGTGCAAAAACAGGGAGTGAGAGAGAAAGAGAGGCAGTAAAGGCTGACTACCTTCCAATAATATAAAGGCAGGTGTGTGTGTGTGTGTGTGTGTGTGTGTGTGTGTGTGTGTGTGTGTGTGTGTGTGTGTGTGTGTGTGTGTGTGTGTGCGTCTATGTGTGTTCGTGTGTGTGCATGTGGGGTATCCTCCTCCATCATCTTCTGAGCAGCACATGTAATATTCAGTGTTATCCATGTGTTCATATGAATGAGATGCTGCCTGTCAATCTTAAGGCTAGAGACTCAAATACTGGATCGACTCCGGTGGACCTTTGCTACAGGAAAGCAAACCCTCCTCTCTGTTCTTCTTCTGTTCTCCTCTTTCTTTTTTGCCTCTCACTGTGTTGCCTTCTCACTCTGTGCTCCAAACCTTTTTCCTCTTCCCTGTCTGTCCATTTCTCGTCTCGTCGTCTTTCTTCTTTAGTCCTCGTCGACTATTCTGCTTCCTCTCCTGCTCTCCTCCTGCAAGGCATCTCATAATTGCCTTCATATTTTCTCTTCCTGCATGTGCTTTAAATCCTCAATTTGCCCAGTACATCTTTTTGTTCCTCTTCTCCTGATTATATCTTCATTTTCTCGCATCGTCCATTTCATAGCTCCATTATGAAGAAATACGGGTTGAATGGATATGCAAACAGGGGTTCTCACTTGTGCAGGCTACTTTTGCCTGTTAAGAAAAAAAAACTATTTAACAAGCTTTGTCAGAAATTTTGAGAAGGCATATAATATGCTTCATAATGTGCTAAAATCTATTTATCCTTTGATTTTCCTTTGCTCATCCAGTTCGTCATTGCTATAGGGGTCAGGTGGGGGATAGAGCCCAACCGAACTGAAACAGACTGTCTACCTGTTGCAGACCTAACACATAGAGACAGACAACATTCACGGTTATGGTCAGTTTCATGCAAACACCACACAGAAGGGCCCCAGGCTGGATTTAAAAACCCACGACCTTCTCACTTTGCTGCCCTGCTGAAAATATCAATATCGAGCCTAAAAGAGGTTAAACTGGAGTCAAACTTGTATGATCAAGACAGTCTCTTTTTGATTAATCTCTTTGAATTCTCAAATTTATATTTTGAACAGAGCACTAACAGTGCTCCAGCCAGCATACAGTCTCTTGCTAGCTGGCCCAGGTACAAATAAGTTGCAAAACACCTAAATCTGTTCATAATGACCCATCCCGCGGCATAAGTAGTGGTGCAGTCAGTTTAGAATTTGCTCATGTCACTTAGTTCAGCCAGGGCTGCATCGCTCAACTGGTTTAAGTGCTGGTCATAACGTTAATAACACGGATTGAACTCTGTCAGTATTTATTATTTAGAAAAATAGAGCTCCGCGGTCAACATAAGCTACTGCCTATTTCCAAGTATATCCGCAAATAGCTTTCTGTCTTAAATGTATGTCTTTAAAATGCTTGTATTGGTTGGGCTCCATTTTAAAACTTTTAATCCAAGTAGTTTGTTAAGTGTGTTACAGCTAATTAGTTTTCATATTAATTCATCACTGTTGTGATAATGACCCAGAAGGCTTCATAAGCCCTTATAATCATTTTACCTTCAGTTGTATGGCTTTAAATCCACTTGAGGTGATATAAATTGTTAATGGAAGGTCATTTAACATTTTAAATGCAGAGATTAGTTTTTTTTTTAATTTGTTTATATCTTTTGTTGATACATTTGTATAGTTTGGAGAATTGTAAAATGGTTTGATTGACTTGATTGAAATGTTAAATACTTTTGTTCTAATAACTGCAAGATTTCACTGTGTGAACAGGCTTATCGGTTGCACAGCTTCTCACTCTAAATCAATGTGTTGCTTTTCCAAATGTGAGCATGTAGTATCTAAAATTTTTGTAAAGCAAATCTGCTGCCTCTATTGAGCATTCTTCATTCCTGCAGTACAGTAATCTGACGCAGTGTATCCCTGAAATCCACTCACTGCTCTGTGCTATCTGTTCACAAAGCTCATATATCAGCTTCACAAGGCACTGATCAGATCCCAGATCAGTCCTTGTCTCTAAGTAGAATGTTGCCTAAGGAAAAAAGCAGAGACTTGGTGGAGAGGGAAAGTAAGATAAGGAGGGGGAGAATTAGAGACTATGGGGAAAAAGATGAGGGTGGGAGGATGGGAATTCGGCAAGGTTCCAGAGCCATGAATAAAATGCATAAAGTACACAGTAAATTTTTAATGCTGTTTAGTTTCCACTGAGAGGCCAGATTTGCATCCTCATCCCCTGATTATGACATCTTCAGTCAGCACTCCAGGCTTGGCATTGCCCATTTTAATGTTAATGTGAGTGTTTGCACAAATTCACTATTACCCGCTTGTGAGAATAGGCATATACACACACATACACACTCACACAAAACACACACTTTTCAGAGAAGGTTACTTCTGCTGAGAGAAGCTAATCGGGCTGAAACCATTCCCGCTTTGGTTCCTTCTGTCCCTTTTCTTGTCACAGACTTCCTAAGGGACCTCCTATCAGATAATATCAGGCACATCACATTAAACTGAGAAAAAGAAAATGAGCTGACCTGGTGAAGTCCTACTAGACTGACTGTGAGGTCATAACAGTGAAAGACTATTTCAGATCTTCCTTAGAAGCAGACCAAAAGCACTGTTTATGTAGCTTTAATAGTTCCCCCTCACACTGATAGCCTACAGGGCGCTTTACAACTGGCTCACCAAAGGATTCAGTCTGGCTCACTGGATAATCTGTCAGAGCCTAACAAATGAAAAGACAGCTTTTATTTATTTAGTCAGTTTTTGCACTTTGTGTTTTAAGTTGTTGAAACTGGATTGCATCTTCATATACAGTGCTGTGAAAAAGTATTTGCCTCCTACCAGATTTCGTCAGTTTTTTCCATATTTGTTGCTCTTACATGTTTCAGGTGATCAAACAAATTTTATTATCACAAAAATATAACCCAAGTAAATACAAAATGGAGTTTTTAAACCGTGATTTTAATTGTTAAGAGAAAGAAATTACCCAAACCTAGCAGGCCATCTGTGAAAAAGTAATTGTCCAACGTAATAAGGTGAAAAAGTAATAAGGAAGGGGGTATATACTTTTTCACAGCACTGTACATATATCGATTCTGTAGACGAAGAACAAGATTTTTGGTGCTGGAGGCATTCTGTTTTATGTCTATTGTCTGCTCGTAGTCCAAGTTCAGTTGATTGATAATATCAGACTGTCTAAAAGTAGTTAAACAGTATATGTAGAGCGTAAAAGACGGATTGCTTTTGCAGCAATGTGGTTTTATTGAATATGAAGACTTTCATAAAGTATACTTAAATAAAAAAGGTTTTCTAGGTTGCTATGCAATGGCTATACTTAGTCAGCTTGTATGGATCAAATTGGGGTGCATACAGCCCAATTTGTTTGTAAATGAATGTGACATCCTCGTGTAGAATAAACATTGAGGCACCATGGCAATACAAAAGAAGTCAGCAGCCCACAATGACTTCATGATTGTACAATAACTAATAAAATAGAAATGACACTGACAAAGAATGAGAATAAAAATCTGGTGTCACATTGGTGAAACAATGCTCAGCCTTTAACTTTTATATGAGCATGTTCACAATCCCATTTCTTATTGTTGTTATTATTGTCTTATTGTCTTTGCTTCACTGTGTTTCTCCTGTTGCACCATGTATCATACTAAGCTTGAATATATTATAGCAGAGTCAGCAGAGGTCAGTACATTTTAGCTGTGACCCCTTCATAATATTATGTTTTTCATTTGAATACCTAACAGCTATCCCATAAAAGTCTCATCTAAGTCAAGGGTCAGATGGGGTGAACTGCCAGGGGAATTTCTTTTGCCTCCACAATCCTGTTGAGAGACTTGTTAAACTGCAGTTCTGCAGCAATTTACACTGTGGCTAACTGACAAATATCCCACTTTTCATGCATTGAAGTGTTTATATGCCACTTTGATTTCTCAAAGTACTCCAGTTAGTACTGTATATTCAAAATGAGGAACTAGAAACTATTTTTTTCAGTACGTAATATGTGCAAAAAAACCATATTCCTGACTGAAATCATACTTAGAGATGAGACCCAGAATAAACAGCACAGTCATACATATAAATACAATATCCTAATTTGTTGTTTTCACTATATCCATTGCATTTCCTCATTGGCATGGTGCCCCTTGTCTTTCCCTGGGAAGACAGTTCAAACACTGCTGCTACATTTTAATGTATCCTCTAGCTCCTAAACAGCAATGTTTAATGAAACTACTCACTGCAATTTGAAGGTGTTTGCACAAAAACATGTAGTCAGTTAACCATAATTAAAATAGAGGCGGTAAATAAACTGTAATATGAACAGGTGTATAATAAAATAGTCCAATTTTCAGTGACAGCTGTTATGCTATATTTTTAAATTGATTTTTAATTGAACACCTCAAAAAAGACTTAATTACACAGATATTTTGTGTGTGCGTGTGCGTATATGTGTGTGTGTGTCAGAGCTTCTGCAGTGTTCACAAGTTTGGACACAACATGGTTAACAGGTTTTTTCCTGACACTCGCTCCTGAAAGTTCCACCATCACCTCCAACAAAGACGATATGATAATAACGACACAGTTTTATGTCCTTGTAATCACTTTAAAGGGTTTGAATGACATTGGGGCAGTGTCGCAGCGAGCTAAACAGCCAGTTAATGCTTTTGAGATGAGCACAATAAAATATTAATGGGGGTCTTGGGCAAGGAAAGGTCATCACTGTGACTGAAGCTGAATAATAAGAGAGCTAGTAGCAACACTGTGAACCTTAAGTGACACCAGCTAGAAAACAATGGAGGCTCTTCTCGGGCAACAGCAGCTCAGCTGCTGTCCTTTGTTGGATACAGTTAACGCTCTTATCTGGTGTGAACTTTTGTTTGTTTTTTGTTTTTTTAGTCACAGGTAAAATTTGTCTCACTAGAAAATACAGAGGATTTCCAAATTGTAGATGGTACAGAAAACAAATATAGTGATTCTACCAGAGCTGCAGAAAAACGAATGAAAACCATTAGTGTTACTGACTGTAAATAACCCATTGTAAAGAGGCGCTATAATCCATCATGATGTTTGTGTGATTTTTTTGTACACAGGTGTAAGAAAAGAGAAAAATACTGTGACTTTAACAAAAATAAGAAAATGTCTTGAAGTATAATCAGGTTTTAAATGTTATTTATTACAGATGACAAGTTAGCTTCTGGATTATTTGAAGGCAGATAGAAGAAAATTCAAAATAACTACATTTTTGATGTTTTCAGACTATTTTAAGTGATCTTAGGGCAGGGATGTCAAACTCATTTTACATCATGGTCCAGATACAGCCCACTTCGACCTTAAATGGGCCAGACCAGTGTAAAGATGTTTAACTTATGTTTAACTACACATTTAATCCCTGAGATATGTAAAAAAGTACATGATACATGATAAAGAAATGCTGCTATAGTAAATCAAAGAATTATAACTCTTAAATTGTAAGAAATAAATGTGTGAAATTACATGTTAAAATTAAGTTTATTAATTAAAAAAAGTTAAGATATAAATGATGTAAAGTCCAAAATCTATGCCCTCCTTCATGTTTTCCAAAGTGTTGGATATTACTCTTTTCGAGCTGGTTCTCGCTCCTGGTCCTTATTTTTGGACATCCCTGTCATAGGAGACAGAAGGGATTTAAAAATAAACTTTTTCAATCTCTTTCAAAATTTTTGTTCATCTGAACTAAATGTCTATAAGGATTTAATCTAGCTGACCATCTGTTTCAGTGCATTAAGGTATGTCCAGCAAGATGTCCAGCAAGGGAGAAACACTGTAAAAATGGGCTCTGCTTGTGATAAAACTAGCCCCTCAACAGCATTGTTAACACAGGCAGCCAACAAAACATGAAAGCAATCTTCATTTGATCATAATACATTATTTTGCTGCCCAATAACTGCTGTTAGTCAGAGAGCAGCTTGCGTACCGACCCTTAAGTCTACTGACTACCTCCTATGTTTTTTTCCCTGACCAGAAGTCTCAGTCCACTCAAAAATGTTGTTAGAAGAATCAAAAGAAAAGCAAGCAGCTCGTCGTCTCCTGTGCGTTTGGTTCCCGCCACAGCAGGCCAAATTGAGTTTAGTGAAAGAAAGAAAATATAGGACTACCCATCTAGCCTTTGGCTTAGTTTGTTCACCAGACCACTTACCCCTCTTGTTTCTGTCCCAACGTCATCATATTCACCAAGAACTTGCCTTACAAGATCTTATGTCTACTCTTAAATCCCAGAAGATTGCACCCATTTACCCAAAGGATAGCATCCATAGAGATTACATAAAGCCTATTAAAAGTCAGTGTCCCATGAATATAATTATGAAGCTATTATTGTTACACTGAGATGGTTACATATTATTTCTTGGACCACCCTGAATTTTACAGATTCCACTGCATTTCAAAGCTGCTGCTGCTGCTGCTGCTGATGTTGTTTTTGCATGTCACTTTAGCTGTTTTTCCTCTCAGTTGGGACTGGATTTAGCTACAGCATCAATTAGTTAATGGACATTTTTCATCTACAGATTAGATCCAGATTAAAACAGTAAACCTTTTGTTTAGTCTCCGTCCCTGAAAATTTTACATGCCCTCCTTTTCTCTTTTTTTTCATATGGCATTTTGGCATTTGTAAAAAGGACCCCAGTTAAATAATTTGCTGCTTTTTTCTGCGCAACTTCCGTGCCTCTCCCTCTCTCTTTCTTCTCTCCTTTCCCTTATGCTGCCCTGTTACTCTGCGTGTACAATTTGGCCTCAATGTGTTTCAAATTACATGCCACATCAAATAAGGCTATCTCATAATGCTGCGAGCGCCGGTGCAAGTGTGCGGGTCCTTGGGTATTCCACCACCTTCAGATTCGTATTAAATGAAACTCTAGAGTTCAACTCAGTGTTCAGAATGAGTAATACAGGGTTGTAATACATCTGATAGACATAGCATACTGTGCCATTATCACTGACCTTTCTTTTCTTTTCTTCTCCCTCCCCTCTATTCCTTTCTGTCCTCTGCAATCATCTAAAGGAAGCAGAGGTAAGTAGAGTCATTGTTTTTGTAACTGTCATTATTTTGAAACACATTGTAATTCTTTAGTAAAGTTTTAGTGCACTTACAAACTGCTGGATAGGTGTTGCTGATTTAATTGCACAGCAGGTTAGGTGGCTAGTCAGGCATAGTATGTTATAGTCCAGCATATTAAAATTCTGCTGTTGTGCTTGTAGGTTTCACACTCTCAAGCAAGCTTACTATGTTTCAATGAAGTAAACTGAATTAACCTGACTTCTCTGGCAGTTTGCTTCAGAGCATTATTGAGGCTGGGTTATGTGGGCTGTCTGTGTTCATCCCAAAAATGTTGGCAAAGGTCATAGTTACGTGCTCCATAAATAAAGAAAAACTACTAGTTATTTTGAAAAAAAATAATCATAAAAGTAGCATCCAAAAAGAAAGTTAAATCCAAGTATGCATGTGCATGGTTGTGTATCTATATTTATTGTGTGCAGTGTTTTTTTATTTAGAATCTGGAAATATCTGTGCATGTCTGACTGAATGACTGATCTGGTTTAGAGAGGAAAGACAGCATCTGGCAGTGTGGTTGAGGTTGTATCACTGTCCAAGGAACAGGAAAGCTTCTCAACGGTGAAGACACTAATAATGCTGAAACAGAGCAGGAGATGTGGACATAAAATAAATGAAAGAAAATGATGTGAGGACATGATTTAAGTAAGCGCCTAAGGGAGAGGCTAATTAGGTTTCATCTCCTGATTTCAAACTTCTGCGTTGGCTCAAATTTTGACGGTTGTCATTTATAGAACAAGGACTGTATGAGTGGGTCAACTGTCCATTTTCACTGGACTGTTCCATATTACTGATACTAATTTAGTCTCTTTCACTTTTATAGTCACTCTCCCTCGCTCTCTCTCTCCCTATAACTCAATAACACAGGAGATAGAGTTCCTGTTTTCAGACCCAGCAGGTTCACAAATGTCACTGACACAGGCTCACTTCCTGCTGACACACATATGGTTCACCCAGGGAAATCATTTAGAAGACACCACCACTACACACCTCTGTGTGCATATATGTGTGTGTATTAGTACTTTATGTAATATTATTATCTTTATTATTAAATATAAACTGAATCTGACAGGAGGGGTCAACTACAGCTCTTCCTTTAGGTACCCACACATGGTGTCTTGGTAATAAAACTGTTATAATAAACTAAAATGTTGGTAAATCTAAATAATTGAAAAATACCTTCAATTATAAAAAACAAAACAAAAATTTCCTTAAAACCCTAATAACACAAACGTTTTAGTGTGTTGTAAGCCGTTATCGTGTATGTTAAAGCATAAAGTGTTTACAAACGTTCAATCAAGTACAAATATCAGTTTATGCTTTACAGATCAGATGTTTTAAATGCAAATCTGCTGCTTCTTCTACAAGTGGCTGCTCCAAAAGGACACCACTTATACCACTTTTTCCTTTCATCTATATGTCAGACCATTCTTTGTTTATTCTTTACTTACGTAAAACACATTACATGACACTAACAAAGTCATCACTCTACCCACAGTGGGCTTATTACTTTAATTGCTCTACATAGCAGAAGATGTCTCTAACAAGGCAGGAAATCTGCTCTTAATTGAACCAATGTATCAAATAGTATTAAAAAATCCAAATCCCTTATCAACTTAACTAAATTAAGCCAGTTATTTTTTTTATTTGAATATGTTCAGTTCATGAAGCTTTCCCTTTAAACAAAACTGTAGTGAACAAAGACTTGTTCAAATAGAGTCATGAAAATCATATTTGACCAGTGTTAATTCATAATGGCTGTTAAATGTTATGCTGCTTTGTTTGCTCTTTGGAGCATATAACCTTCTTTACGCTCGAGTGTTTCTGCTGCAAGTTTCTATTTACATTTGTGCCCTATTTTATTATCCAAACAAGCTCATACCATACATATTTTCTATTGAAATCAACAAAGAGACGAACAAAAAAAGAGAAGAATGGAAACAGGATTTCTCAGTAGCGACATTTAGTATTTGGTTTGTTCACTTTCTGTTCAATAAAATAATCTGTCCACTCTTCACATGTTTAGTTTTTCATAACCCAATCGCTTCTGTTGTGTTTCCACTCAGGATGACTACTTCAAAAGCTGGGCACCTGCAAAGTCTCTCGATCAAGGTGAGTTTTGCTCTTTTGTGTTACTATAAATTTTTGTATTACTGTAAGCTGTATGTGAAACTACGTGTAAAAATGGAAAACTCCACTGCTGCTTTGAGTTCTAAGTTGAGTTCTTAGTCATTTTTTTTAAACTAGTAAATGATGCCTGATGCTATACCTTTTACCATATACCGTATTATGTGTCTAATAATCCAAGTAAGCCAATCAGAAAGTCTAAGAAACATTAAATACTGGGAGTACTGGGAGAGGTTTGTCAGATTTTGTCAAATTCAACAGATATAAAAAGCGCATAGTCCTCAAATTGAAGCTATTGCAAGGAGTATATTTATGCTAAAATGCAGGTATAGTATATTTAACCTTCTTTTAGCACACATACAGTTATGTCCAAAAGGAGTTTTCATAGTTTTTAATTCTATGCAGTCCAACCCATGACTCAGCAGCTTGTAGCAGCATAACTACCTATGAATACCTACCTTTAACTACCCAATAATCATTTTTTGTATAACTTTATTATTCCCTCTCATCATTGTAGAGGAATTTTTCAGCCATTATCTTGTAGACTTATTGTTCTGCTTGGGATCACGGTCCTGCTGCATGACCCAATTTGGACCTGCGTAGGTTTAGCTCTCAGACAGACAGCATCACATCTGACTCTAGAATACTTTGGTATACAGAGTAGTTCATGGTCCACTTAGTGGCTGGAAGGTGTCCAGGTCCTTTAGCAGCAAAACAAGCCCAAATCATTACCTCTCCACCACCGTGCTTTGCAGCTGGTATGAGGTGTTTGTGCTGATTTTTTGTGTTTGTTTTTTTTATCAAATGTGGCGCTGTGGTCAGACATCTCCACTTTGCTGTCATCTGATGAGCTTTAAAAGAAACTAAATTAAACACTGTGTTTTGTCAACAGCACCCCAATAAAAGGACCCAAAATCGGGATACTCAGAGGCTGCGTAAAAGACCTAAATCATAATCTTTAATTGAAAGTTAGACATTGATTATGCACAGAAGAGGAAGCAATGAAGAAAACCAGAGGCAACTATTAAAAATAAAACCATGACACAGTATGTAGACAGTGTATTAAATAAATTGTTTGATAAATTAGAAATTAAAACTGAAGGTCATCGACAAGTAGAACTAGTTCAAAACCAGTAAATGTCAAGTGTTATAAAGAGATCATTTACGTCACTGAAACTTTATTGTGTGACTGGTGTTTGATGTTCACATTGCATTTACGTGTTACCTTTGTATTTTAGCATTTTTTTCAGTAAAGATGCTAGAAGGACTCTGAGTTGCACTGTTGAGTGATTTGCTGCCAACAACCCAATAATCTCCCTTATGTAATACTCTTATTGTGCAGACAAAAATCCCTTTAGTTTATGTGTACTCATCTTTCTTTTGTCTTCTAAAAGCAAGTCTCCATAATGTGATTTGAAGCATTTTAGCATGAATGCATCGCAAGTGGTGTCTAATTCTTAAAGTTAGGGTAGTTCTGCTGTTCTTTGACTGTGTGCATGTGCCTGGCCAAATGTTCTTTCTTTTGCACTGTACGTGCTGCTTATGGACTAGTATGGCAATAATGCCAAGTCCACTTTGTCAGTCACAGTCAAGTGTGTAATGCTCTTAGAACCCCAGTAACTCTTGACTAACCTCAGTTATTACAAACACTAACTCACTTTCATTTACACTCACAGTCTTGCTTTACTTACGTATGCAGACGCACACACACACTCTCACACCGAGGCAGTTTGTGGGGTTAATTGGACGGCAGCTTTTTGAACAGCGCACCAGAAATCTTGCTACCACTGAGCTTGTTCTGTTCTTTGCTGGCTTGGTTTTGCATATGTAGCACAGTAACTGCAACTCTTCAGGGAAAGACTTGCTGAGCAGGTTTATCTGGGCCAGCTCCTCGTGGATACTGAGCCTAATGAGAACAGCCTTGCCTCAGTGCATCAAATTTTGGTGCTACTCTAGTTTCTCGGAGATAAGTAAAAACAAAAGGTAAACAGAGCTTCATTCTCTTAACTAGGGACTCAGTGCTTGCTGCATTATGGATATTATTCTTTGTGCCAAAATCCAGGAGGAGTGAGGCCAGATTTAGGTGCTAAAAGAATTATATACTTGGCCAGAAAAAAGGTACTGTAGTGCCACAACATCTGTGTCACATTTCTTTCTATACCTGGAGGCACTGGTTTGATTTAATCTCTCATAGGATTCAATATTGATGTTGTCAGCTGTATATTATTTGCAACATCTTTCACCAAATTAGGCCGGAGACCAAACACAATAAACACAAGAGTGCTTCATTTCATATTTCATTGGTGCTGACAGAGTAAACCCGAAGAGAAAGAACACTTACTGCACTGGCAAACTAAAGACATTCAGCATCTGTGTGGTTATGCATGTACACTCAAGCAAGGTGTTACTCTTTACTTGCTAGCATTTGGCTCCTGGTAATTATAACAGGGGTTTTAATTTTTATATGTCCAGCCATTCGTTCAAATTTAACCAACAGGGACATACTAGAACCAAAAGACAGATTGAAAAAAACAAAACAAAAAAACCCCAAGGTGTAGTTTTCCTTTAATTGCAACAAGAGTCAGTAAAGTTCACTGACTACATCATTTGTCTTTTACCATTTGTTACATTTTGTTTCGAAAGTGCTCCTTGATGAGAACACTAACATCAAACTGTCCACTCCATGCATGTGAGTCATTCTGGTTCAACACAGCAATGTGACATCTGTGCATTTATCTGGAGACTCATTGGGTGCAGCTGAAGCACAGGTCATATTCATGCCAATTAAATACTGCACATACTTTTTTGTGCCATATCATTTCTCCTGCAGCGCTGCACATCAGCTGCAACATGACTGCTCCCCTGCTGCAGAGCTCGAAACAGCCTGCCCTTTCTGCACTCCTTCAAACTGCACTCTGCAGTTACTCCCACACAAACAGCACAGCTGGGAGTAATGGATGGCTAAATGATTAGGCACCAAATAAGTACGAGGAATCAATCTTACAATCTGGTCCTCTTTTGGGAATATTTGCTGTTATCATGTGCTTCTTCAGTCGGTCCAATTTTCACCCAGCTGATACTGCAGGCATTTCATTCCTTACTGTAAACTTCACCTTTGAACCAAATCAGAGTATTGGATGTGAATGACTCATGAGCTAAGCAAAACTGACTCATCAGCTATCTACAATTTTTAGTATTCAGAGGATTTTAGTTTTACTTTAAGTTTTAAAATGAGGAATTAAAGTTGCCTAAACTGAAAGGTAGACAATAAAGATTCTAGGTAACACAGAGTGAACGTGAGGAACCACTGCAAAAAAAAATATGTACAAAATGATTAAATCTTATATAATCTAATGTGTGTGGTCAGATCGCTAATGATACTGAAATGACATGTGCGACCACAGCACTTGATTGGAGGTCAGTACAGGAAAAACAATACCGTGCACCTGCAGGTTTCACTTTGACTAATGAATCACAGGTCGTCCTTGGAGACTAATCAGCAGCAGAAAGGTTGATTGGGGGAAAATCCAGTCCCTGATGAATCACTCTGCAATTAATGTTCACCTCTGTAGCATGGGTAGCATGGATGAAATTAATGTTATCACAAATGGCTTGTTTGTAATGCTGAGTGATCAAATCCACTGGTGCTAAATCTGTTTTCCAGACATGTCGTGCCTACTGAGTTCCCACAGATGAGTAGTTTTAAGGCTAAATGTTTTTGAGTTCAAAAGATTTCAAAAACATTAAAATCAGTTACTAGAATTAGGATGGGACTGCATTGTTGATAGATTTTGCATGTAGTCATGATTTCCTGTAGCTGTTTGCGTATTTGTTGACAGTAATATTTTCTTCCTTTTTTCCTATCCAGTGTTTTGCTGTTAGTGTGCCTTTGCAAGTGCTGTAGTCACACGATACAAGACAATGATCTCCTCCTATCAAAGATCAGTTGTACCAGCCTCACATTGGGAGTTGTATTTATTTATTTTTAGGCAGTTAAAAAAAAACTGCTGAAACTGAAACCTAAAATGCCACAATGCTTCCTGGGTCCATCTTACATATGCTTAGATCGTCAGTACATTAACTTGTTTCCATGGTGACAGTTCATTGATCTGCCTGATTTCTAGTCATGGATGAACTGTTTTGGCTTCTTTACATATCCCCCAAAAAACTGTGTCCAATTAAGGATACAGTGACACAAGCCTAGAGACCAGTGAGTGACTCCCTGACAACCAAAGGTCACAAGAGAAAAATGTGTATTCTCCAACTAACTGCAAAGTGGTTGCTGGCAGTTGATTTGCAGTGAAATTCACTGCAAAGAAATATACAGGGCTGCACTAAAAACCTTTTGAGATTGCTTTGGTCCCTAGCAGGTTGCCGTGGTCACCTATAATTTTCTATAAAAGATGTACACTTGGCTTAAAACACTTCCCCACACATAGAGCAGTACTGGAATAGTTTACAGTTGCACTTTTTCAAGTTTATCTATTATTTAAGCAGTTACAAGGAGATTTTATGTACTTCTTTGCACTTAATGTCAGCAAACAATTTCTTAAATCAAACTCGTTTCAAGCTCCAAATCTGTTGTTTGCATGTGTTTAGTACCTCACTGGAGGTTCTAATGCTGCAAAATTGGAAATAGTTTTTGATATTTTTTTTAACCTGTTATGTATTGTATAAACCCATTTGTAAATTGGCTAGATCATATAGATGTGGTATCCTATAGCTAAAAGTAAACATTCAGCTCCTCAAATCTCACAAGTCATTTTTCTAAAAGACTAAAGTAGTCACAAGCTTAACTATTTAACTTTAGGTTAAGTTTAAGGCAATTTGCTAAAGCAGGTGAATTCTAATTCACTGCCTTTTCTTTAAAAAGGCAGTTTTGTTTTGTCCCTTCAATTTTATTTGTTCTCTTTCATATTTTCAAGATAATTTCCTTTTTCTCCCGTCCTTTTCACTTCACAGCCCTGTGTATCTGCTCATTGTTTCTACACGGTTTTCTATTATTTCTGACGTATTGAGTTCATCACATGGAAATTACATAATATTGAACAATGGGTTACTGTTAATCAACATGCCACAGTGCCGTAAATACACGCACACACATGCAGTTAAAGCCTGTGAGAGTTCATTGGTTGCTTTATTCATGCACCTTTAATTATTTTTTTAAGGAATTTGGTTGCTATTCTTATATTTTTGTGCATGTGCTCTTGTAGTCATGACTATTCGTGCTTGTGTTTTATCAGTTTATTTTATTCTTTAAATGAAATTGTTAAAAAAGAATAACTCACCAACAGAACAGCCCTCCTGCTTGTTAGTAGTTCATTAATTTTTAATTAATTTTTTTAACAGATAACGTTGAGTTGCTAACAAGTAAAATAAATAATTATGATAAAATTTTTATTAAAATAGTGCTTAGAAAAGTAAATGAGAAACGCAAATTTGAATTTGCAAAACAAATAATGTTCTTGATCAAAATGCACATAGCGTGATACAAAAAGATAGGAATTAAATTTGCAATTAAATGTGTCTTTAAAAAACAAAATTTGGAAAAATCCCACACAGCAATTAAATGCTACAACCCTTCAGTCTCCCTCGTCCATGTGTCCAGATATTTTGCTGTGCATGAACTTGTTTCCATGGTGACAGTTCGTTGACCTGCCTGTTTTCTAGTCATGGATGGTTAAAAACTGTTAAAAACTGCCTCTTTACGTGTTGCACTTAATACAAAATTCTACAGCCCTCTGAGGAGGTAGGGTTGTGTGGGTTACACTGGCCTGAGTCCCAGACAGCTCAGCTCATCCTGTAGGTGGATTACATAGACATCTGCTGTACTCACATCAGGGCTTATGTTTCATAGCGTGCCAGAACGGCCCCAAAATGGCCCAGGAACAATCAGGAAGAGGTTACTGAATATGAAACAAGATAAATGTTTTACCACAGAAACCAAAGCTCATGTTATTAAAACTACAAAAATAACTAGCCAAAATATTCTCAACTCAAGTTTCTCTTTCCAGAGTTTTAACAAAGATTGTGTCTAAAAATAATATTTTTATTGTTATTATATTGGTTAATTTGCTTCTTTTGTTAAGAAAAATAGTTTGAATTGATGTTTTATTTTGACAGGTACAAACCCAAAGCATGCGTTTGTAATTACTAGCACAGTTAATCAGTTATCAGAAAGGTAAATAGACTCACGCTTCTATAATGCTTTCATACTCTGTTTGAGCCACTCAGTGTTTTGTCACTACAGGCCTCGTTCACTTATTTACACAAGTGCTTTTTTCTATGCCTCAGTGCTTTTAACTAAATATTTGCACGCACTCACACTGATAAATGCATCTAGGGCAACATGCATACTATAGGTTGAACCACCAGCCTTCCAAGTGATAGGCAACCTGCTCTATCTCCTGAGCCATAGCTGCAGAATATTTGTAGTATTGCTTTCAGAAACTTTAATTTACAGCTGAGAAAATAACATCTCATAAAGAATGTGAGTTTGGTTAAAAAAAAAAAAAGTACTTTTTATTTTTTAAAAATAAAAAATACTTTTTTTTGCACCAACAGTGACAGTACAGAGGCATATGAAGTCAGAGACAAGCTGGAAGACATGCATACACTTTAATTATTGTTTTTACTTTTCAAGCATGACTGCACTGACCTGGAAAAAGAGTGACGGCCTACTACAGTGATTAGAATATCAGCCTGACATTGTCCTGACATTTACATTTAATTTTGCAGTTTACAAGGAAGGAAAAATACATTCTGTTAGAGAGTCTCAAATATGGATCACACGTTTTCATATTTACATTAATTTAGGCATGTGTTTTATTTCTTTTACTGAAACATTGTACTAACCAGTGTCTCAACATTCTCTCGCCTTGTTGTAACACACTTAACCCTGTGTACCATGTTTCAGCTTATTACATATTACCTCCTGGTCTTCAGAATCCATCCAGTTAAACCTGAATCCTATATGTCCTCCAGGGCAGCTTAGACTTCTTCCAAAGTCAGACTGAATTATTATTTATAACTTTCTACATGTGCATTAATTTCAGTCCCATCAGTAATGGTTGGAGAGTTGTGCTTAACAGGCTTTTCAGCCCAAGTAGACAGACAGAGAGATGAGAGGAGAGGAGGAAGAGTCCTTGGCAGAAGATAACGGATGTGCTGTCAGCGAGACCAATGGTAGAAACAGTATTCTGGTTATTTGAATCTGGCTTCCTCCGTATGGGCTTGCCCAACAGATTTGTGAGCTTGTTATTGCAATGCATTATCCAGAGAGGGGAGTCAAAGGGAAGATTACAAATGCCAGACAGGGCCCCATTATCACAGCCAGTCCAGAGGAGCACAGGAGAGTCAAACTGGCACCAAGATACAACTAGAGGATGCAACAATACAAGCGCAGAAAAAAACAATACAATTCAAGTTGTCAATTTTCAGGTGTTTGCTACTTCTGTCTGTTCTTATTAGTTTACATAATGAATTAGTGGTTGCTATGGGGACCGTTTTGGCAGCAGAACCCAAAGTCGTTTGTGAAGCACTCGGGTTTGGCAGTACCAGCGGCAAACAAAGCCTTGAAAATCTGGAGCTTCCAAATTGCCAATCGGCCTGATTAGACATGACACTGCGTTTTCCCAGCAGAGTGTTCGTCGTTGTTATATATTTCATCAGCTCTTTCTCCAATTCACTAAGTCGCAGTCTCTCTGAAGATATTCTGTCTGTCAGTTCCCATTTCTCATTGGTCCATCTTTAATCTTCTCTAACTCTGTCACTGCCTCTTAATACGTTCTCATAAACCCGCCTTTGATCTGCGCCTGGAGGAGCTAAAAGAATTAGAAAGAGGGAAACTGATAAGAGACATATAGGACAACAAACAGTCAGCACCTCAGCTCTGTGTATGAAATGGAGTGTGTGCTGGAGCAAGAACAAATATCTCATTTCGGTGTAATGTGCTAAGGGTTTGTTGCTCGCTCACCAGGCGTTCTTTAAACATTGTTTACCGCTCTGATTTTAATGGCTTGTTGGCCACATCATAAAAAATGACTCAATATCCACGACC
Organism: Pelmatolapia mariae; assembly: GCF_036321145.2. Classification (NCBI taxonomy): domain Eukaryota; kingdom Metazoa; phylum Chordata; class Actinopteri; order Cichliformes; family Cichlidae; genus Pelmatolapia; species Pelmatolapia mariae. The sequence goes on from NC_086228.1 coordinate 27,994,789, forward strand.
CTCAGCTCAGCCCTTATCTCGCTCTTTCAGAGGAGTGAGCTCTCGCGGTGTTGAGCCTCGGCACATAAAAGGGATTATCAACGAAAAAGCACACATACATGCTACACTGATTTGAGGCATACACAGCAAATTAACCAGTCAAATACGCACACAGTGGAGGTAATCAATGATACCTGGAGCCTGCTGAGATGCAGAGGAAGTAAATACACACAGTCACACCGAGGGCATTGTTAATTTAATGAAGAGACAAAGCCAATCATAACAACAAAGCAATTAAATATCTGTGCAGCTGAGATGGAAAGACGTAAAGGTATAGAAGGCGCTAAAGCAGTGATTAAGAAAGGACAAATGTCAGCAGACCACACCGAGTGGAGTGAATTGTTACTGCCCCCCCGCCACCAAAATCAACAACAAAATAAAGTGAACTGCAGTTATTTGAACGGTGCTGAACAAGCTGTTTCCAAGGAGAGATGCGCACAGTAGTAGATCACGCAGACAGAGAGTCGAGTGAATGGGTGTGTTGTTGTTTTGATTCTGCCCTTCTTGCCCCGTGGCCACTAGAGACTCTGATGATAATTGTAAATTATAGGATAAATAAACTTCAGAGGATATGAGCAGGCAGTTGTTGCAAGCGATCATAGCAGGAGCCCTCGAGCTAAACGGCAGCACGCAAAAGTGACAGTGGCATCAGGGAGTATCGGGAGGGAAGAAGGCAGGGGAGGATACAAAAGATATATAGACATGAGGCCTACAGAGAACACTTGAGAGAGAGTGCCTGCAGAGAGGATAACTCAGAGATAAGAAAGTTTTCCCATAATGAGGAGGAGAGAAAGTCTGGCAAAAGGGAGAGAAGGGAGGAATAATGAACAGAGGGCATATTGACAAAAGTTGGACTAAGTTTTGCACACACACACAAACACCCACACCCTCTTTCCTGATCATTAAATACACTTTGTGGTCAGTCCCCACTCAAAAGTCTTGCTCGCTAATAAATACTGGAGATGGATGAGTTCGGAGAGTTAATCATTTCTGGGTGTTAATGTCACAGCCTACAGACAGACATGACAAACTCCCTGTACCTCAGTGTTTGGCTGCTCTGCTTCCTCCCTGAGGTAGTGCTGCCACTGGCTTCCTTCCATATGGGATGTTGTAGTGCTGTGAGTGTGTAAGAGCGAGAATAGTGTAGCAATTACTCTTTTATAATGAGAAGAATTCTGTCACTTTGCTTCTCTGCCAAATTTGCCAATGGATTCTAGAATGTATTTCTGGTGATTAAGAGGCATTATGTGAGGAAATACTTTTGGTCAGGTTGTAAATTGATTAAGCTAAAACACAAAGTAGGAGTGTAAAATATTGGCACACAGTCACATTTGCCTTCTTTCTGAGAGTTTGACATGTTTGTCTATTAAGTACAGAACTGGAGATGGAGGGAATTACATTATAGTGGGGAAAATAATTATTTGATCTCCTTCTGAATAATTACGTTTTCTCACTTAAAAAGAAACGAAGTGTCTCTGATTTTATGGTAGTTTAATTTAAATGAAGAGAGATGAGAGATGGAAACATTATGCTTTGAGGCTTTTTTGGTTCAAGGATGGGGCTGTGTACTGTAACATTATGGACGAGAACCTCTTTCCCTTAGCCAGAACACTGAAGATTGGTCATGGATGGATTTTCCAGCACAAGAGTGACCCAAAACATACCACCAAGGCAACAAAGAAGTGGCTAAAGAATATGGTAAACTATTACTTTAACCATGCAAAAGCATTCTCTAATGAATTTGTCTTATTTTTATGATTTTTTTCATTCAGAGCGAGTGGCTGAACCTGGCCGATATGGAGACCCAAGAACTAAAGCCCACTCCAGCTCAGCCAAAAAGACAGTACAGGATGGTGAGTTCTTATTTTAGTTTGTTTAGTTTGTTTTTAAATCTATGGTAATATATGTTTTTCTATTGCTCCAGGTACTCTTATTAGGTTAGAATGATGTTACTTCTCATATAGCTATACAGACTGATCACAGATTATAAGGTGCTTTGTGGACAGGCACTGATTTAGACAATAGACTGTGGCATTACTTTACATTGAGCTTAAACTGGTCTGATGTATCTGCTGAAGTTTATGAATAACATCGGATATAATGCAAAAGTGTTTAATTAATTTAGTTCCCCAGCCCTGTTCCGGTGGATTACAGAGATGCCATGGTGGTAAATAAAAGATAAATAAAGCTAATTGCTTCATCTGAACTAGATGGATCACTGCATATTCACACAGAATGATCAAGCCTAGCCTCTTTCCTAACGTATAGTAATTTCAAGGTTTGTCTTCAGTACTAACATGCAGTTAGATCTTTAATACGTTGGATGCAATTTTTGCAGTTTTTCCTCTGTGCACCACCACAGTAGATTGTGAATAAAATAATTGTGCAAAACACAAGGTCAGTTTGTTTCATAATATAAGAAGTGCTTCTACGTCCACTCGCCAGAAGGTATTGACAAGGCATAACCACGAAACTCACAGAGTCATTTCAAGAGCATGCACCAGGGGAGCAAGTTGTAATGACCATCCCCTGAGAGTGCTTGTTACGCTGTGTGGAGGATTTGTTGTGCTACCAAAGATGCACAGTGCACCTTAAATGACAGAGTTGCAAGGCAGAAAGGTAAACATTGGAACAAATGTGTGAATCCAAATGCAAACTGAAATGCATCCTTTCACCGACTACGTGCTCTTTTCTGTTTGTTATCTAGTTACACATATTTTTATCTGTAATTCAGTGCGAGATAAATAACATGGTAACACATAGTAATCTGCACTTTCTACGAAAAAGACCTGTGATGTTGCGAAACCCTGGATACATTTTCAGTACATTTTCTGTGAGTTCACACAGATGCATCTGGACGTCTGGTTATTTTTAGTTATTTACAGGTTCTCTTGTGTTTGATGTCATCTTGATGATGAAAGCAGTGTCACTGTATAACAATGCAGTGCTGCGTATCCTAAAACATGCTTTTGATTGGCTATACATTAGCTTCAAAACAGAATGATCATGGCTGTGAGTTGTAGGTAGGGATGGGTATTGATAAAATTTTCACGATTCCGATTCCATTTTCGATTCTGTTTAACGATTCGATTCTTTATCGATTCTCTTATCGATTCTTTTTAAAAAAGGAGAACACTAAGGTCAATTAGCTTAGAACTTTGTTTTATATCTTCTCTTTGAACAAGATAGAAATTTAGGAGTAACATGGCCTTACAAACCCAACAGTGAGATCTTAAGAGATCCACAGCCTACGGCTCTTCAATGGGGTGTCACAGGGTCCCCGGGAAAAAAAATTGTAAATGTAAAATAATAAAATAAATATTCTTCTGTAGCAATAACAAAGTATAACATAAATTATTCTGTAGCAATTACACAAGAATATCCAGTAATGTCCCTGCCTACAATTAAACACATTCACCGAAAATCGGGGGCATCTGCTGTGGCAAATGGGTGCAAGCCTTTTACCACAAACTTAGTCACTACTCGGTGACATTCGTCTATCCTGGCCTGAAAGGAGACGCTACCGGTAGACTGCAACGAGAAATGCCAGCGAGCGCCAGCCAGACTGTCTGTCTCTCTCATCATGGTCACCTAAATGCACAGTAATGGCAGGTTTTGTAATAAGGCAGATCGCGCTAACATAATATGCACTGTTAGTTGATTATTTACCTGCCGCATTAACGGGAGAGGACGTGCAAACGTTACCGCTGCTGCTGGGTTGAGATTCACGAGTCCGGAGCGGAATTAAAAAGACGACATTCATTTAAGGTTATCACGTGTTTTGTGAGCAAATGCTTTTGCATATTCGTAGTGTTTCCTCCCTTAAATGAAATATCTACTTTGCAAGTATTGCAAGTTGCCCTGTTGTCATCCGTTCCCGTAAAGTATGACCAAACTTTTGAGCGTTTGAGCCGCCATGTTTCCTGCCAGGTAAATGACGCTCCGCAACGTGGTGACGTCATTCGGGGCGACTGGAATCGATAAGGGAATCGTTTGCAAAAATGGCAAACAATTCCAAGGAATTGAAACAGTGGGAACCGGTTCTCAACAAGAACCGGTTTTCGATACCCATCCCTAGTTGTAGGACCCAAAAAACTCAGTTTTTTGGCTCAGTTTTCCCATTTAAATGGAGCACAATATTTATTTGATTTACGCACTTTATGCAAAGTTGATATAAAGGACACATTATTTGGCTATGTTAACTGCTGTTTGTGTAATTTTTTCTAGGAACAATAATAAGATGGTGAGATTAGTTACTAATAACAGGAGAGGAGATGAGATAAAAGCAGGGGAAAAACTGGGCTATATCTGTGTGAGATTATCCATGCTTGCACACACACATGCACACAAACACACACTTCAGTTTCAGATTAATGAATGCCACAGTCTAGGACAGTGCAGAAACATTTAATTATCTCTGACACTGAAGGGTGAGGCAAGAGGTCAGATCTGTCCTGTGTGCATGTGTGCATGTTTGTGTATTCACGTATGTAAGTGTGTGTGTGTGTGTGTGTGTGTGTGTGTGTGTGTGTGTGTGTGTGTGTGTGTGTGTGTGTGTGTGTGTGTGTGTGTGTGTGTGTGTGTGTGTGGACAGAAAAAAAAGGACGAGATCACAGTGTGTCAATGAGCCAAAAATCACACTGTAAGTCAAGCTTGTGGTCTTTCATTGTGACCTCTCCTGAAATTGACTAAAGGTCAAGCTGACACAAGCTACTTGTCTGGCAGCAACACATGGCCAGTTAAGTGCCTTGGGGATCTTTTTAAAGCAGAAGAAAGGAGACTACTTGACATTGTACAAGCATTAAAAAAAAAGGTTTTTCCTTTTTTAAAAAAGAATTCTAGAGTGAATAAAATGAAAAACTTCCCCTCCTGAATAGCTCCTTGCCATTCAAGCATCTGGTGCCCACAGGTGTAATGTCTATAATCTTTCTTTCTTTCTTTCTTTCTTTCTTACTTGCATTGCTTTGAAGAAAAGGAACAAGGAAATTACAAACTGCATTTTACAAAACTGTGTAATGATGCAGGGCTTCAAAATAAATGCAAATGCTTGTTCATCAATATTTAAAAAACAAAATACATTAAAATAAATTTTGAAGCTAGATTGGAAAAAGATTGTGACAAACATGATGGTCCCCAGAGGATGAATCCCTGACTATTGTGTACTTCCTTGAGGTTCACATTTGTGATTTTGAGGGAAATGGCTTATCTTTGGAGTCAATGGACATAATTAGCAATTCACAGGTTCCTCAGATTGTATTAAGCTATAAATTATTATCCACCATCCTGTCAAAATTGTACTCTGTGTGTTACATTGTTTTTTTTAAATACTTTATAAGCTGTACAATAGCCTGCTGTACCTAGATATTACAGGCCTGAACTGCTGAAGTTATCACTGCATAGCTATATTGCCTAATAACTTGGTTTAACAGCTGTTATCAGCAACTTGCTTCAGCTGACGTCCTGTTTTTATTTTCTCAGCGAGGATGCAACATGACCCCCCAGCTTCTACATCTAGCATTGTTTGAACACTTTAAAAGTGTGTCTCCGTTCCAAACTAGACAATTTCATGCATATTCTATGTTATTTTTGCTCTGTTCTTCACACCAACAGTAAAAACTATAAACATGCTTCAAGCAAGACAGGCTAGGTAGCTTTGGCATTAACTTTGTTTCATCCGTGACTATTAACAACTTCCACCAGAAATTAATGTCCTCTAGTAGGCATGTTGTCCTTAAAAGCATCTTTGTGCCTTTTCTTTGAAGCTGTCTTCAAAGACTCTTTGATTATTTTCTTTCATAGTGTCCTTTTAGAATTGTTTTGCTGCCAGCAACAGCTTCACAAAGCGTCCTCTTTTAGGGATTTTCACAATAAAGTGTGTATGTGTGTGTTTGCATATAATGGTTGTTTGGCAGTGATGAATATTCAGCTTGTAAGTGATAGTCAATAGCCTCTCTCTCTAGATATTATTCTTCTGTAAGCCAATGTGGTCTCATCTCTGACATTCAAACTGTAACAGCCTGTTTATCTTTTCCATTCCTCAGTTACATCCACAATAATATGATTTGCCCATGTTTTCAATAATTAATTTTCTGGATGGTGATTCTGCTCTTTCCCTGTGCTGTCCCCGAGGCTCTCTGTGCTTGCTTTCATCCCTCTATCACTCCTCTCTGACATCCCTTGCTCTAGAACCTCTTTGAGGCCAAATAGTAAGATCCCGAGGAATGTTCACAAAGCATAGAGGGAAGATTTTAATCTCCTATTGATATGTTTGTCTATCTCCCTCTCTTTCTCCCTGTCTTGTTTTTATTTCTAACCCTCTAAGGCAAAAGAGAAGAAACACCTTTTTAATTAGTGTATCAAAGCCTAAAAGTGGTGCTCATATTTCTAATAAGAGTTGTGAATTTGTCCTTTGGGAATGTTTTTTGGAGCTCTTGTTTATTTAATTTCAAGCTTATGTGTTATTAGAAAAAAGAAAAAGTGGTTAACACGTTTACCTAACAAGTCAAAGATCCCTGGTTCAACCCCGGGTGGAAACACATCACTCGGGGGTTGCGTGAGGAAGGGGCATCTCATGTAAATATCTGCCATGTCAAATGTGCAGAGCTACCTGCTGTGACCTCTAGTGAATAAGGGAGCAGCCGAAAGTAGCTGTTTATCTGAGGAGCACAAACAATGGCGAGCAATTGAGAACAGAATGGATAAAGGAATATACACATCCATACACAAAGGTTACTAAAAATATCTGGCTGACCCATGTAAAGCTCAACAGCAATTAAATTGAGGTCATGGTCTGTTCTCTGGCAGGGCTTTCTGGGATTGTGGCCTCTACTATTGGACTCTATCTTTATTACCCAATCACTGCACTTCACCCTGGCATTCATCCAGTATTAGAGGACACAAGAGGAGTGTTTTATCTTCTACCGCTTCTTTTCTAGGAAGTTTTACCTGCCTCTTAAGGAACATTAAAGTTTAAAAAAGGGGGACAAAAAGTCTTGCGAAGACAAAAACGTAAGCAAGTAGGGTCATTTACTGTCAGCTATAATTGTGATAAAATTTTACAGCCACAAGTACAATGTGCTTTTCTGCCAGGAAGGGTTGTAGCAATTAAATAGCTAAAATTTATGTAGGGATTGGATCTCCTGGAAAATGAGGAGACTGAGGACATTAAACCTCCATATCTGCAAGTTTCATTTTTAAATAATGACTACAACTACAACAACGCCATCACTTTACTACAGTTGCCAGTTTTTATCTCATGAAAAAAAGCAGGGAGCTTAAAATCACTGAAATCCTCTTCCTGTATCCCCCTGGGCATATTCCTCTAAACCAGGGATTTCAAACTTTTGATCTGTGGACCACAAGAACGCTTTGCAAAGTGTGAAAATTGCAGAAAAAGAGGGAATAATTTAGAGCAATTATGGCTCAAAAGGTAGAGCAGGTTGTCCACTAATCAGAGGATTGGTCAAAGTGTCTTTGGGAAAGGTACAGGTTTCTAAAAGTATGTTCATCAAAAGGGTTTGTGCTGAGAAAAGCACTGTATGCATAGTAATAACTGCTGGGTGGATAAAAGTAAAAGAGAACTCTAAAAAAGCAGTCTGTTTACCTTTTTTTTTTTTTTTTTACTTTTCCCTGTGTTTTAAAAATGCATAAAGTCATGAGTTTGGTTTTCCAAACTATTGCATCTGAGACAGAGAGATCTGAATTATTAGCAGCACGCAGGTAGTATTACAATCTTCTTACCAAAAGAGACATCACCCATGGCTTGCCATACAACACCGAAGCAATGTGGTTGAGCCAAGAAACAGTGCCAAGCATTTCTTTGAGTTACATCAGCAGAGAGTAGTATCACAGTGGACTGAATGACTGTGGAAAAACTGAGACGTATTGTTATAATTGGACACCTTTCTTGAGACATCAGGAAAAGTTAATTATCGCCTGTTTTTATAAGCAAATAAACCATTATGCATCTAATCTATAGTTATTTGAAATAATGCTTATAGCACTAGAACTTACTAAAATATGACAGATGAGTATGAGACCCACTGTTATCAGAATCAGAATCAGCATACTTTATTAGTCCCTAAGGATTTGGATATACACTGGATATACATAGAACACACACATGTATGAAAAAAATATATATATATACTGCATCTTTAAAAGCTTGCCATATAAGCACAAAGTGAATCACTACAGTCATAATTCAATTCTTTTGTCAGTTATATGAGAGCTGAAAGATGGTATTTGAGATATACTGTAACAATATGTAACATAGTGAACAGAGTGATGGAAGTATTGGGTTTTATTATTATGGCCTCTGAAAATTAATGCGTGAGGCATTTATTAAAACTAGAGTGCATAAAAGACGTGCTGCTTAGACAAAACATTAACACAATGATTTATGTGTATGCTGAGAGCTTATTAATCTCTCACAGATAGACATATATGGATATTATTTATACATGAGCTTAAAGAGGTTGACTTTGATCTTCATGTTCACTCAGTTGAGCTTATCTTTCCTACTAAGATGCAGCACAACATTTGATTTCAGCAGGGAATGTGTTCTCTTTTATGCGTTTGCTGTGCTCTCTGAGTGTGAGCTACCAACCAGGGAGTATATTGATCCTCACTACACTATATAAAAGCAGATCTGACCAGATGGGAGTGGGGCTGATGTTGGGTTTGCAGTGTTCAAAGCACTACAACAGCCATGCATTGTTTATGTATGTGTAGGCCAAGAGATTCTCAAAGGCAGATTATTAAAAGTCGTAGAGTTTGTCCATTGAGGAAGCTCAACTTTGCCATTATTGTACACTTTAAAATGCTGAATTCCCCCCCAAGAAATGATCACAGTGTATTCATTCCAATTCAACGCATTGAGAAATGCAAATATGGCAAAATACAATGCCACAAGCACCACAAACTAGTGTTTATATACAAACAATGTTTGAAAATGACAGGAAAAAAATAAATATGCCAATCTTGAATTCAAACGGAGGACATTTGTTAATGCTCTGCAGGCATCTTGTGCCTTCTTCACCCTCAGCTACAGCTCTGCCAGCTCTTCCATCTGTCTCATCCCAACAGACTGGTAACCCTTCACCCGAGGGTCATCAGTCATCCCTACATATGGCCAAGGACAATGGCTAAACAAATTAGTAGTGGTGTCTGTGAGTAAGACTGTTGCAGAAACGGTTAGCGTCACACAAAGAACACACACATGATTTGCTCCATATTTTTCTTCTTTATGAGCTCTCAGTTGTAAAGCAAAGCATGGTTTATCCACCGCGCGTGTCATACAATGAATCATATTTACTTCATGCTCACAGACGAGGACCAGATTTTTTGCACTTTCTGTTTCTTTATGGAAAAAATCATATCCGCAGCAGAGAGTGGGTTTATTTACAAAAATGTGGTAAAAATTGAAAACTTTAAAGTAAAATCACTTTTACTAAGTGCAATATGATTGTTACTTGTGCATTTCGACTTATACTTGAGAAATACTTGAGAAAAGCAGAGGAGAGACTCCTGTTGAGGAAAGTGAAAGAGAGGTGGCAAATGTGCTGCAGTGCTCCTGCATTACAATTGATTGGCTGGTTTAACCACCAGTGCTGCTCACTCAAGCTTTAAATAGATGGATAAAACTCTCTGTCACCCAGCACTCTTTTATTCGCTTCTTCTCTTCTCTGCCTTCTCTCCATCCTCTTTATCCTGTCATCTTCCCTTCTCTTTTGATATCTTTTTTCTTTCCTTTCCTTAAACTTTGATCCTTATCTTGGCTCCTCTTTCCTCCACCTTCTCCTGCTTTATTCACCCTTTTTCTCTCTTCCCTTGTTTTTTCTTGTCCTGGTTTCACTTAATTTTTATCTACTGTAATTCTTCACCTATCCAAAATACTCTCAACACCAGCTGAACACAATATTTCATTTGGACTATCATTGTCTCTATAAAGTGACTTCTTACTGTTTACTACATAAAACTTACATATGATAGGATCCTCTGTGATTGGGAGTATTTAGGTGAATAAACTCTCTTCCTCCCTTATTTGTATGTGTGTGTGTGTGTGTCTGTTTTCCAATTTATCTAAGAGTGGAGGTCGCCCAATGATCCCAAATTGTCCTCCAATCCTCTGTTAACCAGGTACCTATCCACCCCCTCTTTCCTCCATCCTTTCTCCTCGTTTCCCTCATCTCTCATTTCCTTGCAGTGGTAATGCCATCTTTCAGCTAAGTGAAATAAGATGGGTTTCTTCCAGCGCTGATAGATGGAGGTGAGGACAGGCCCCCAAATCAGCAGGCAAAAGAAGCACATTGCACAACAGACAGCTATCAGGAGGGAGGTTGACCTTCCATCTCTCTGCATTCTGGAGATTACGAGAGGCCATGCAGGCTTATAAATGTATTTTTGCATCTGTGCATGCGTTTCACGCATTGTAAGGAGGAAAGAAAGCGTGCTGCTCATTTATGACAGATGTCTACAGGGGACTATGAATCTCTTTCCTTGAGACTATCTAAGCTTCACCATCTTTAGTGTTTGGTTTGTACATTTTCCTCAGAGATAAAGAAAGCTCTTCCATAATATCTGACAGCTCCAGATATTCACAGTAGCACATGTTTACAATTTATATACATAGCTGTTTTATATATTTTCCCCAAAGATTGTTGAGATTGCAGCACCGTGTTCGGACTTCTGGACAATTTAATGATGATAAAGTATAATGCAAACCGTAGCGCGGTGTGTGATCAGGTCAGAAACTACTTGATGTTGGCATCAGACACCAGCTGTGGCTCAAACACAACCCATTAGTTTCCTAATGGAGACAAGGCCACTCTTGTTTTATGATGTTAGCAGCCTCATGGTAATGACTTGTACATAATGCTGGGCTTTGATCTATACACTTTGTACTCACTCTTAATTAACTTAGGATTTGAAATCATTTTTTGTCCACTCACTGCGGGGACAGCATGCAGTCTCCGTATGTGGTTTAAAAACCCGCTCCGTCTTTGATCTCATTTTATTAGCTTTGTCTTGTCACTCGGGTTTGTCCATTTTAAGGGCTTTCATCTTTCTTTTATACATATCTGGTACAGACTGTGTAATTGACAGAATTACTACGACCACTCGTCCAGAGTGCACTGGCTGATGTTGGCTGGCCTCTCTCACTCCATTTGTGCTAAAAGCTCTTGTCTCTTTCTTTTACTCCCACTGTCGCTTTCACCTCACACGCCTCCTATGTTTTTTTTGGTTTTTTTCCCTTTTCCTCAGTCTGTCAAATGAAAGCGGGTTTGTGCTGTTAGCCTAGTGTGAAATGACACAATGCTCAGAGTCAATGAGCTGCTTTGATCTTTTGTCATCTTGGACACCAGCCAGCTGTGCCTGGCTGCCACGGCAATAATGTCACACTGGAGATTGATTTGGAGGAAGATGGGGTTGACGCTCGGAGAGAATAGTACTCATTAAGCAGCTCACAACGCAGAAAACTCAACGTTTACTTCATACCTTTTACCATTCTTCTCCTCTGTCGTTTTCTCCAACTCATTATTTTTCTGCCTGCTTCAGTTAGTAGAACATAAGAGCCCACCAACTGTAAAACCAAAAGAGGAGCTTGATGTTTTGCTGCATCAGTTTTCAACCCCAGCGCTGCATTGTGCTGATGCTCCTGTTCTACGTGTTTCTGATAACTTATTCTTTGCAGCTCAGAGATGAAGTTTGTTTCTGCTTTCTCATTTTTAGGACCAGATGCCACCAAGGATCCATGCCTGAAGGTTCGCTGTCCTCCTCACAAGCTCTGTGTCAGTCATGACTACCAGACGGCGATCTGCACCAATCACAAGCAGCCAGGCCACAGGTAAGAGTCAGTTACAGTGCTTTGCAAAAGTCTTCAGCCACCCCCATTTCTTCATGTTTTGCAAAGGAAATAACTTGAAAGTCGTATTTGGTACAGCCACCTTTATTCTTCAGCACGGCCTGAACTCTCTCGAGCAAGATTTCTTGTACTTTAAGTAATTTTTGGAAATAGTTCTTCAGGCTTCTTGAAGGAAATTCAAAGCTCTTCTTTGGATGTTGCTCACCTTCTGTTTTGTTGTCTGCCAAGATGATCCCACATCCCACATTGGCTCTGGGGAGGCCAATCCATGATTCCACTTTGTGTGGAACAGTATGAGGTATGCTGTTGCTACATTAGGAGTGTTTCAGGTCGCTGCAGAAAAATCATGCAGTTCCCAATTACTTTCCAGATGGTATTGCATGGTGGATCAAAATTTGTTTTTACTTTTAAATAATGTTTTTTTGCTAAGTTCCCTTTTATGTATAGACACAACAGTGGTTTGTTCCTTGAGTTAGTTGCCTTTTTAAAGCTTGAACACTTTGTTGTTAATTGTTTTAACAAACACAGAAACAGATACAAGGACTGGACTGAAAATTAGTGAAAAAGCAGCCAATGTCTAAGAAACGCTTTGAAAGACCTTCAGAAAGGTGAAGACCACTTTAAAAATTATAAGAAAGTCTGGCTCCTTGAAAACAAAGCATGAAAAATGAGAGATTTGTTATAATTTTATAAGTTATAATTTAAGTTTGTCTTTAACAATGGCCAGCATCTAAATTGCACCTAAGAATAATGTAAAGCTAAAAGAAATCTTAATATAGAGAAAAATACTGGAGCTTGTACCTTTTGTGGAAAGGGACACACTATGACAATGTGAATCTCCAACATACTCTGTTGCAGTCTTTACAACACATTAGAAACAGGTTTGTGAATATGGTTATAGTAATGCAACGTTAATTGTGTTTTTGAGCAGTTTCAAAATAATTTCGAAACACTTACTGTCTTTGTCATCTACAAAAGAGCGAGCGCGGGAGTTTGGGTTAATACTTTTCTCACTCTTTAAATCAAATTCTTGCTATTTAGTGAGAGCGAAAAGCTAGAACTTAATATATCTTTTAAAGTGCTATGCCAAGTTCAACTTCAATATCCTAACTACCTGAAGGCAGTTTCAACAAATTACATCAGGCAAAAGCAAACAAATATCGTTTTGTGTTTTGTGTGTTAGCACTGTGTAATAACTCAGCGTGCTTCAATGACAGACATTGGCTTACGTATTCCCAACACCAATTAATTTTAATCACACTATCTGTTTGCTCTGTCACCACCCAATTTGTTTGTGTTTTCAACCATTGCCAATTTTAAGGGTTTTCAATTTTTCAGTTCAAGAAGCATTTCTTCAAGAAGACATCAGAGTATTTCTCTGTCTCTGTCTTGGGTTTAATTGATTTCCTCAAGTCATTAGCTCATAAGAATCTTGACTATAATCCTTTCTTTCCCTCCTTTTGTATTAAATTAATTACAAGTGCTATTTTCGCTCTAATGTGACAAATTATTCACCTGGACTGTGAATTTTCCAAGTATTATCATTCACCCGAGCTTTTGACAATGATATGTGTATTATTTTGAATTTAAGATAAACTAGTTGCACTAATTAGCATAAAACCGATTCAGTGTCCCTCCAGAGGCCAAATCCAAACTTTCTGGTTCCCCAGACATTTGCAAACACATATTGTGTAATAATTTACACAGTGATGAAGTATGTCCTGTTTATCTAGATTTTACTCACTGCTTCCCTGTAAACAGCACACACAAAAATCCTTATGCAAATTAATTTCCTTTTCTAAACAGCTGTCAACACAAAAATCCCAAGCACTGTTTCGTCTTCCTCTTCAAACTGAAAGATTTGAGTATAGAACTGACTTTTCTTATTGGGTGATAATATTTAGCTGCAGGCTTGAACGTCTACATTAGCAACCAAGCTGTAATTCAAAAACCATTATGGAGGCTCGTTTATAATTTTTCGCCCCCTCTGTCCCGCTGTGACGGGGTTGTACTTATGTCAAATCAGAAACTTTACAGACTACAGTATCTTGGAAACTCTCAGTGGGTAGCTGAAATATATTGCTAGATGAGGGAGATAAAGATCACTTTCTTTTGTCTGTTTGAGATGGAAATATCGCTACTGTCTTGTCTTCTAATAAAATGATTGGGAGATAGATGAGGGGAAGCGTTGGCCTTTGTGATGAACTTTTGTCTTGATTTAGCTGATTGTATGGGCTATTTTTCAGTGATGTGTGCATGCCTGCTGTGCTTTAGCAGCATTAACTGTTGCTTAGTTTGTTGCGCTCTTAACATGATTTTATAATGGAATAGATTTAAATGTACATTACTGGGACAAAGTCTTGAACGACCCCTCATTTTGTATATATTTTGCTTTGTAGGAGCCAGACTGTGATTTTTCTTAAAGTAATCAGGAGCAATAGTTATCCAGGCTTTCTGTAGGTTTGTCTAAGTTTTTCTTTGGACATTGGCTGCTTGTTCACTCATTTTCAATCCAGTCCTTCTACCTGACATTTTCTTTTAAGATTTTCAGGATTTTTTAAGCCCCTGAACACTGACCTATGAATCATTCAAACATAAAGAATGCACCTAACTCAAGAATAACCCCGTGTTGTGTTCACACAGATAGCTTAGCAGAGAACCAGTTTTAAATGCTGCAGTTTGATAGGCATGAAATAGTACTTTTTTTTAGTTCACAGAACTGGATGTGTAGACAACAAAAGAAGGAGTTACAAGCCTGAAAAAAAACTATCTACAACAGATGAACAGTACAGGTTAAGAAACAGTAAAAAATCCATCAAAGACCTGACACAGGACCTGAGGGATGAATATGGCCTTCAGTCGATTCATCTACTGTTCGCTGAAGCCTCATCAGAAGTGATCTCAGTGGAAGGATAGCTGTCAAGAAGCAATTCTTAAGGAAGGAAAATGGGGAGTTTAAGCTGAGGTATGCCAGATTACACAAGAAGTGGACTGAAAATCAGTGGTAACAGGTCTTACACGGTGATGAATCCAAATTTGACATTTTTAGCTCAGATTCTTGTCAATATGTACGGAGGAGGTCAGGAGAGAGATACCACAGTGAGTGTCTACTGCCATCTGAGAAACACGATGGAGGCTCTGTGGAGGTGAAGACTATTTACAAACTCAGAAATTTGAAAAAAAGCTTCTCTCAGAGAGGTCACGCTTTGTTCAAGAATAAATTTGGTCATAACAAATATTGATTTTCAGGCTTGTTAGAATTGTACAAACTCTGTTTTTTTGTCATATATACTGTATTTACATGTAGGTTTGCACATGTTTTAATAAATGTGGGGTGACTGAAGATTGTAATACCTTAATCTTCTGCTTTTATTATCTTGATCTTATTTGGTGGTTTGTTGCTTTTTTTTTTGCTTTTTTTTTTTTGAATGTATTTTTTCATTTGGTTCATAAATGGTTTCCATGTTTAATTTGAGAGCTGCGAGCTGTGTTTATTTAAATTTTAAAATATTGGATAAATAGTTGCATGTTTAAGGATATTTTCCAACCATTTTTTTATATTTAGTATCTTTTTTGTAATGCGTGTCTGTATATTTGATTAAGGTGTTTAATTCACTTAATGAACGAGTCTCAGGACTGGATAATTTAGCCAACAACGATTTATTTGCTGTGTATGCTGTAAATCATACCAGTTTACATAACTGTATATGAAACTGTTGACCAGAAAAATATATTTGTGAAAACTTTTGTAAGTTAATATTCCAGTGGGAAAGTTTATTTTGTTTTTTTGTTTAGTTTGTTTTTTTTTGGGGGGGGGGGGTTCCTGGAATAGATTTTTTACTATTTTTTGTTCTTGAATATTTTATACATGTCAGACATTCACTTGGTCAGAAGTGTTCTCCAAATGGAGAAAAATTACAGAAATTTACAGAATTTTCAAGAGTCTCTTCAGCTTTATTATCTGCTTGATAGATCAGGAGGCAGCCGGGTGTTCAATGAGAGCACTTAGACAGAAATTGCTGCAAGATTTGGATCAAACATAATTATACTGCTTATTGAAATGGACTTCTCAGAACAATGAAAATCTGCTTCTTCTGACTCTGACAAAAAAAGAATTATGATCATTACAATAATTTCCCTCTGCACATAAATGTTGTTATGCCATATACTGTATGTACTACTAAAAGTTTGGCTTCTGGCTCTGTGTAATCTTTTACTTTGTATGTCAAAAGTCAAACATATAACTGTCTAAAATATTGTTTGTAATGTTTTTTTTTCTCTCCACCAGTGTGAAACCCAGGAAAGGCAGTGTAGGCCACAAGCATAGGCTTGAAGCTGGTGCTCATGGGAAATGCAGGCTCTGCTCAGCCCTCCAGTCAACTCCTGTTTGTGGTTCTGATGGGCACACGTACTCCTCCGAGGTGAGACATAACTCTGTTAACATCATTGGAATATGAGCATCGATAGTTTTGATGCTCATAGTCAATGTGCTCATTCTTCTTCAAATTCATCAGTCGTCACCTTTTCTTCCTACCCAGATGCCTCCATTGCATTGATTTATTTTGAGCTGCAGGATCCCTATAGTCTGCTGGGCAAATTGCTCAGAATATCACATTGCCTGTGATGTTACTGGGCATTTTGGAAAAACTGTCCCGTGCGATTCTTTCTAGCTACTAACTCCTACCTGTAAGCACCTCCTGAGCTACATAAAGTCGCACATAGCCACAAACTCACCATGTAATTAGAAAAGACATTTCACGGTTTAACCTTTGTGATAAGTCAAGAAGAAAGTGAATAGAAGAAGTTAGGGCTGGGGGAGGTGAAGATCGATATCCAGGGGCAGAAAATGCCGTAAAGAAGTGAGGCTCCGTCCTTGGTATAACACACTGTAGATTCTTATTGACGTCCAGGTTCATCTTAACTTCTTGTCCTTGTATTCAACCCTTTGGTTGTCAGCAGTGAAACACAGTCCAATACACAGAAACCGTAAAACATAATGGACAGCACTTTAGTGTCTTACACAGCTAATTCAAAGTCTTAATGACAGTTATTGGCAAAATGCAGCAATCTGGGAGCTGAAGACTTTTTGTCACTTTTGCTGTAATGTATTCCAACATTTCAGTCAGGAACTTACCTTAACAGCGCAATTTTGTCTGATGAGACATAATCAATAAAAGTAGAGCAGTATATGTTTTTGTGTGTTGGAAAATTTTTTGGACATCCCAACATCAAGCATGTTAATCTCCTCAGCTCCTTTGGAAGATAACTCACTTCAAGACATACTCTAATCCAATACAATATTTTGTTTGTGAATACTTCCTAAAATGGAGCGGCAGAAGTGTTTTTCTGATATCGCTTCTGAAAAACAGTTGTTGGGAACATATGTATACTACGATCATTATATAATTGTGTGATATATTGTAGTGTAAAACACCTAATCTGACATTTTGTTCTATTCTATAACATTCTACTGGCTGCTCAATTGAACTGTCAAATGTACAAATATATATGATTGTGAGATTTGGATAGAATTTTTGTATAAGCTATATAGATGTTGGCACTCACGGTGCCCTAGGCAATTTCAATGCAAAGTTTCATCAAGATTGGTCCACTCGTCTAGAAGGAGAAGGGAACATACATGCGTACATACATACATACACACATACATTGATCTTTATAGCATGGTGTCACTGTGGTTGAAGTGTGCTGTAGATTCAAATAGCCTCCATAAGCTTCCATTTATGTTATAGTTAGAGAACATCCATCCATCTATACATTTTCTTAACCACACTGTTCCAGTTCAGGACTGAGGGGAGAATTCAAATGAACTCAATTTTATTTATATAGCACAAAATCACAACAACAGTCACCTCAAGGTGCTTTATATTGTAAGGTAAAGACCCTATATTAATACAGAGAAAATCACAACAACCACATGACCCCCTATGAGCAAGCACTTGGCAACCTTGGCAAGGAAAAACTTTTAAGAGGAGGAAATCTCTGGCAGAAGGAGGTGCAGCGGTCTGCCACGACCTGCTGGGGGTTAGGGTCATAGTGTAGGAGGTGGAGTACAAAAATAATAATAAATAAATAATGCTAACCGGCTAATAAACATTTTCATGCGCATCCTTATGTTTTGTTGACCCATGCACCTACCCAGACCTCCATCCTTACTGCACCAGCCAAATCCACAACTGCACCTCCAACCAATCAGTATGACACAAACTGCGATTATCAAGGTCTGTGCCCTGACCCGCAGAAGCCGAGACGTAGGCCTCGCTAATGACCAACCTGCCTGTGAGCTGGGACTGAGCTGAGGAGGAGACATGTTAAAGGCGAAACAAGAGGAAGAACAAAAAGCTGGGGGAGGGCTAGGAAATCCCTCTGCTCTCTGTGGTAATTTAGTTGGAGGGGTTCAGTTAGCTGCTGGAGTGATGGGTCCCTGTGGCCCAACTTAAACTCTGCTCACCAGTGAGCTGCTGGTCTCAAGCTTATTCATGTTTTATTATTACATTACATGCCTCCCTCATCATAACCACACACACTCTCTCACACACACTCAATATCCTATTAAGAGGACAGTGCTCTTATCTCCTGAGAGGCTTCGGCCCACTAAGTTAAATCCATTACTTACTTCCTCTTAAATCATCCTTTCTCCTCTCCTCTCCTCTCCCCTCGGCTCCTCTCCTCACCTCACCTCTATTTTTACTTGACCAAGTCAGGTGTTAAAATACTGTTTCATCAAAACCACATTAACCCCAGGAGAGAGACAAACATAAAGATTCATGGTGCCTCTCTCTCTCTGACAGTGACTGGGGGAGGACATCCATTTCCCCAACCCTCTATCCCCACCCGTCTCTCTCTCTTTCTCTTTCTCTTTCTCCCTCTCCCTCTCCCATCTGCAGACAGCTAATTCAATATGTTGAAAACAGGACAGAGCACTGTTCCTTTGTCAACAGATTTCATTAAGCAACATTAGCGGCGCTATCAAAGAGGTGACAGGGAGGAAATGATGGATTTGAATTAGAACGTGGGAAATGAAAGTGCTGGAAGGATAAGGCTAAGCCTGTGTAAGGCGTGATATGCGTATAGATGTTTATGCACCGTCATGGTCCCACTCTGACAAATCCTGTCGTCATCATCTCGCAAACAGAATTTACATATCTCATTTCAGTTTTCATTATTCCTCTTGGAAGGGTCTGGTAATTGGATTTTTTTTTCCTCCAACTAGTCCAAACAATTTCTTACCCCTCACTTACCTGAAATGAGATTTATGCTGTTAAATTACATTCAGAAGTAGTCTATCTTGCTTTTTGTGTTGCATTAGGTTTGTACTGCAGTGAATAATAGAATGTCAATGGGAATCTCGGTTTCTAATGGCGTGTCTACATGACTGCCTAATGGACATATCTTTTCATCCAAGATAAATGACCAATCCTGTATCAGCAAATGTTTTCCATAATCAGCTCAAATAAGAAATATTCATGTTTTTGTTTTGTTGTAATTTCATATATAGAATAATAAACCACCATTGTTTAAACATACCAGCTAAGGACAGCCATTATTTGTTTTCACCTCAGGTAACATCCAGTTCCCACATAATGCAGCTCAGTACAAATTCTATAGTAAACACTCACTTCCTGATGCTTGCCAAATCCTCCAAAGTTCACACTTGTTTGCATGGTTTGCAGAAAAATGTTTTTGCTCATAGTTACCATCTTTCAGTTCAGTCAGGTCAAAGGTGTAGATTCAGGGCAATATTTTGGACTGAAAGTACTCGTGAGGTCAAAGTGTTGCCTCCTTAGACTGCAGTATATAATAGGGATCTTTAATACACCCATGCACTCTGGTTTTTATTTTTATTTCTTTCCCGCAAACTTCGTCAATGATTTCGTCAATGACAGCTTGTTGTCTTACACTCTACATAGCACTTCCAAGGCCACAGGTGACATTATACAACAGGCAGATGAATTTATTTTTATTTATTTAGCTATATAGTATCTCAAGTGTGAGAAAAAAATGTTTGAAGGTTTTTGTATTGCTCATGTTAGGAATAAAGTGGAAATTTCAAGAATAAGTTGAAAATAAAGTGGAAATGTTGAGCATAAGGTCAAGTCCATTGCCAGCTATTTCACTTACAAAATTAACTATTTCATGTTTAGTTTTATTCTGTGCCATCTCTTCAAAGCCCTTATACTTATCACCACACTGTATAACAAATTTATACTCACAATCCCAATTGTTTTCTTTGAAATACTATTTCAGCATTTTTTTTATCAAAATAATGAGTTTATTTTCAAAGTTTTAACATCATTCTCAAAATGCAAAACAACAACAACAACAAAACTTGTCAAACTAGTGTTTCCTTTTTGCTCTTGTCACCAGTGATTGTGGGAATTAGACCCTGAAAAAGGTCTTTGTGGTTTGTATTTTACAGTGTAAATTGGAGTTCCAGAGCTGCCTGTCTGGGAAGAAAATCTCAGTGAAATGTGATGGGCTATGTCCCTGCTTGCCCGGTCAGGAGCTCAGCAAACCACTGCACAATGGCGAGAAGGCTGGTGAGTACTTAACCTGATAGTCATCTTTTTTTTTTTAACTATCAGGTATAAGGTTGCTTCCTTTTTATTTAGCCGGTTACGTAGTTAGTCTTGTTTGCCTTTATTTGAGCTTTAAGGGATGGATAAAGCTAGATTTATGACAAAGAGCTGAAGAAGATTATCTGCATTTTAGCAATTTTCTGCTTCAGAAGCGCTCTACTATATCCCACATAGCAAAATTGGTATGGATCAGATCTGGCCCACACAATGTGGGCACACAATGTGCTTACACATGGCCCACATGCCGCAAAGAATGACGGCCCTTTGGTGGCCCAGATCTGGTTTGCCAGATGTGGCCCACACATGGGCCAGCACAAGGCCAGTTGCAGACACACTGGTGGTCCTGTGCTGGCCCAGAACAGTTTCAGCTCTGGCCCCAGATGTCAGCCTAATGTGTACCTTAATCAAGCCATGTAATAACAACATGTGCATAATAGTGCAAAAGTAGCATGACAAAACTCTGTTCAGACAGTTCTTATATAACACTTTCACTATCCCAGATTAGTGCTCTATACAGCATGCCACATTCACCTACTTTCTCTAAAGTAGTGCTTCCTAACTACATCTATACACATTCACACTCTTGACATGCAGACTGGAGGAACCAGGGATCGAACCACTAACCTTCTGATTAGCAGGTGACCCGTCCTACCTCCTGAGCTACAGCCCCTCGGTGGTAAACATGAGTAAACTGTCACTAGGTTTTGGATAAAGTGTACACTCACAAACCTGTCAAACCTGCATTTGAAACGTTGGCTACCATAGCTGTATAGTATTGCAACATGGCATTTGGGTCTTCTAACTAAAATAGGAAAATAGAAACATAAATAGTGCCATCATTGCCAGACCTGGCCCACATCTGGATGACATACACTCTGCCATGACACCGGTCAATCAGAAGTGCCAGCTTGATGCCAGATCCAGGGAAGACCTGTTTTCTATGAGCCTGGGCCACATAAACCAAACCATAATCGAGCCAGATATGGCATGCCATCACATAAACAGTGCCATCTACGCCAGGCCTGGCCCATATCTGGATGACATACGTCTTATCATGCCAGAAGTCAGCCAGCAGTGCCGGCTTGATACCAGATCCAGGCCAGACCTGCTTGCTATGTGGGATCTCACCAGACACACACAAAAAAGCCTTTCACTGGTAATCCCTCAAACTCTCTGGTGATTCAAGGTGTTTCCATCCTTTTCCTGTCACCCCTCTCCTTACTTATTTTCTTTCCTTACTGTCCCATCACCCCCACCCATTCTCTGACAGCTGCAGGGATCAGTGATGGAGTGAGTGTGTGTGTGTCTTATTGTTTGTCATGGAAATGGGATTTCAGCAGATGGATGGAGAGATTCTGGTAGAGAAATGCAATCTAAAGGAAAGCAGCAAAGGAAAAGGATGGATTGTTATCGTAACAGACTTCCTCTCTCACAAATAGGGGATTGGTGGAATGGTTTTACTTTGTGTAGTGTTGATCTATCTATCTATCTATCTATCTATCTATCTATCTATCTATCTAAACTTCATACAGAAATAAAACTGTACTCTCAGAGGTCTTATCTAATTACTATTTGATTGTGAAGCATTTATAAAGCTCCCAAGGTTCATCAGGCAAAAAAGGAAAGTGTCTGCTAATTAATGACAACTCTTTCTTTATCTTACAGTCTCGTCCATTAGCTTAAGTCTGAATGAATGGCGGGAACAGAAAGTGATGCGGTTACAGAGAAGTGTTTTAACAACTTGACTGCTGTCTAATTAATTCCCTTCTGTCTTTGCTCAATAAAAACTATAATTATGTGTTTGGTTTGCTAAGAGTCTGGCTCTGAGAGGGAACAGAGTGGATGAGTTTGTGGGAAAAAAGGAAATCTATTTCCAGATCTTGGACACTGTCAGCATGCAGCATTGTTGTTTTTTTCTGTCTGGCTCTCTGCTTTGACTCTTTTCACTAAGGTCTATTTTTTCTATTCCTATTTCTCATTTAAATAAGTTCATCTATGGTTTTGTCTTCCTCTTTTTATGACTCTCACTGTCCTTTTCAGCATAGCCTGTCCTAAAAACCATCCGTCAGATAGCAGGTCCAAATGTTTGTGCATTCAGAGGTGGCAGGGATGAGTGAAATGTTTGTCGTCTCCCAACCTGATAGAATCTCTCATTAGATCAGCAACATAAAATGGTAAACAGATGGGGGTGGCAGTAGGTGAGGAAAACACTCTGCGTATGTGTGAGATTGTGTTCCTGTGGTAACAGTCAATAGATTGCATCAGGTTGATATGTGCAGTCATTCGACTGTGTTTACTGAGTTTGAACATTTGTACCAGACTAGTAAATATCTCACTTCGCACTACACCTGCGTCTGTAACTGCAGGACCATAAGCATCACTTTATCAGTAAACAGTGCTGTTGTGTTACCGCCCCTCTGTGTTTGCTTATTTCGGTTTTTTTCTCTGCTTAGATTCAGACACAGGAAGAATGACAGATGGTGTGCACTCTAATGTGTACCTGTACAACTGTTCATGCAGGCTATTATTTTAATATTCACTTTAATTAGATTTAATAAAAAGGAATAGATGACAGAAGGTTTTTTTTCTTTTTTTAATTTTGTTTGTTTTGTCATATGCACAGTTGTAAATATGGGAAAATGCACATTTATTATTAGATATATGATATTTTATAGATAATGGCGCATGCACACGCAGCGACCAGCAGTGAGAGTTTGGCGTCCTTGTATAAATGTTCTGCGTGTTTTAAGTGTTTTGCTTTTATGGGTACTTTTATGGATTTTTCAGGTTTTAGGCTTCTCTCATTTTTATTTAAAGAAAAAAATGGCTGCAAATAAACCTGATTAAGACTGGTCCAGTATGAAAAAAGACCCAAATCATGCAGTCAGGTCACTCTGGATGGCTTCTGTTCAGACTTTAGGTTAGCTAATATACTTTATCATCTTTAAAATCATTTTCATACTTTTTTTCCCCCATAATGATTCAGGAACTGCTTGTAAGCTTGGAAATAATCAGTATTTTAACATTGCCCTAAGGAGTGATGAAAAGGCTTTCTGCTCCATAAGACTAAATATATGTCATGGACCTGACAATTTCTATGGTTGTTTATTTAAATCTTGTGCTTAACAGCTGAGACCTGTATTTCACTGCATTTTTAAAAAGTCTTCACGGGCACAGTGTTGCATGGAAAGAAGCTGTTTTAGTTCCTGTTCCTAAATCCATTTATCAATTATCTTTACATCAGTTGATAGGAAAATAATTGAAAATCTCAACAAACTGAGCATATCCTTATCCCATGCAGTTAGCTTATAAACCACACAAAGGAGTAGATGATGCCACAATAACCTTGTTGAACCTAACTGTTAAACACTTAGAAGGAAATACTTCTCATGGTCTCATGGTCAGCTACTGTTTATTGAGTTTTCTTTGACCTTCAATACAATTCAGTCTCACATTTTAATCAGAAGGCGACTGGCATCCCACAGGATGTGTGCTTTTACCCTTATTTATTATCTGTTATCTATTATTTATTCTGTACACAAATATGTGTGTACAGAGCTGGGTATGAAAGCAGGCTCATTTTAAAGTATCAAGATGACTCTGTTATTGTTAGTCAGCTCCAGGATAATGAGCCCAACCGTGGCACAGTCCTTGATGATTTTGTTAAAAAGTAATGTGATCACTGGCTTTAGAACATGTACTCATACACAAGAGATCACATCCATTAAGAGTCAGACGGTGGAATGTGTTCAGTCTTTTGAATGTCTTGGAGCAATTATTGATTCAAACTTTGAAACAAACTGCGAAGCTTTGTGGGGACAAAAGGGCATCGGCGGCTGTCGTGTTCAAGGAAAATTTCTCATTTCCACTCTGATAAATCCATGCTGATGTTATCTGATTGTGCTTTTATTGAGACTTTTGTCTTTTTCCTGAGTGTCATTGATTGGTTATTTATCTATAGAGAGCAGAAGTCATATCAAAAGTCCTAGTTATATCAGAAGTCATAGTTTGCCCCTTGGGGATAAATAAAGTCTTATGATTCTGATATCATTGGATGGTTTAATTGACCGTTTGGTGAGCTTCAGCTTGACACTGGCCTGTAGCTGGTTTGATTTTACTTTTTTACTTTTCTGATTGTTACAATCAGCCGCATTTAAAAAGTGTCAAGTGTCTATTTTGGGGGGGTTAAAATTGCTTAAAAGTTTTGTTATTGACTCCATAGTATTTATATATTATAAGTGTGACTTCAGGATCCGTTTGCATCAGGAAGGGCATCTATACGATGGCCCTGAGAGGCCAAACGGACTGCAACTTAAGAAAACACCAGCAATGAGAAAAACACTGTAAAAGCATACAAAACACATTGGAAATAGGAAAAAACACAAGGGAAGTGTTTCTGGGGAGACAATAACCCGACGGACCAGTTGCAGAAACCCAAAACATGCTAGGTGTCTTTCATCATAATTCATATAATACTGATGATGGATTTTTAGGCTAACAGGCTAACACACTTACCTCTCATCTTTTCTTTCCTCGCAAAACCGATAGATCCTCCACTTCTTTAAGTGTCTCCCATCGCAATTCTTAGCATATTTTGGTTCCTGCAACTGGTCTGTCGGGTTATTGTCTCGCGAGAAACGCTTCCCTTGTGCTTTTGGAAATCATTTTTTTCCTATTTCTGCTTTGTTTTTTCCTATTTCCGTTGTAATTTTTCCTATTTCCGTTGTGTTTTGTGTGCTTTTGCAGCATTTTTCTTTTTGCTGGTGTTTTCTTAAGTTGCTGTCCATTTGGCCTCTCAGGGCCACCGTACATCTAGTATAAAAAAAATGCCACATCAAACACAAACTACCAGCTGTGGTGTGGAATAAGGGAGCAGCAAGAAGTAGCTTGCCAAACTTCATTTAGTTGGCTTCAGTCTTAGGAAATCCACTATTTTTAGCATTAAAGTGGCAGTAATTAAATCAAATGGGATTGCTTATTACTTTTGACTGGTATAAAATTAACATGCAGTGCCTTTCTTGACAGACAGCAGAGTTTTGCTTCAAAGCTTTTTACTGCAGCAATGACTAAGGAATCACTTTGACCACATCTGGCTGTGCTAAACCTCATGAAACAAGTTCACCATTTATAGGATTTATATTTTCCTTACGTGGCTTCACTAATTCCCATTCATGCAACTTATGTATGAATGGGAATTACTGGTGTTTGCAAAATATAAGCACAAACAGCAGAAGAACAGCATGTTTTTTAAAGGAAGAGCAAACTATTATATTAGAAAAATGTACAGTGGTTAAGTGCCTAAATCCAACCGGGTGCTAAGCAGTATGTAAGTAACAGAAAAAAAACCACTAAGCATGTGTGCACTAAGGACTTTAAGTCATTCGTAACAAGGTAAAAGCACTGGATCAAGTCCGTTTAAAGCCAGGAGGCATATCTGCAAAAAAGAAGCACACCATTTCAATTACACGACTTATCAGTATGTGGCACCATCATTAAGGCTCTGGTATATCCAGCTATAATGACAATAGCATATTCCATTAAACCGATGTTATGCTTGCATGTATTCTTATAGTGTTGTAAGACAGTGTGTGCCTGATTGTTTCAGCTGCAACCCCGGAGGTATTAGATGCTCTGAGATCAAGTTTTAAAAGCATATAACACATCATTTAAAATCATAAATAGACTTGCTTTTACTTTTATATGATATCAACTTCAACACATAAGTAGACTGTTTATGATTATGTCACTATTTAAAGCTTATAAATTACACAAATTTGTTGTAATTGTTAATATCACTGATTTGACCTTGTTATATTTACAAGAAGTGCTTAAATGAGCCAAACATAATATTCTCTTTTTAAATATAATGTGAATGTTTTCATATCTTCCTGTAAACACTGTGGGGCTACACTGGGGCTGGAAAACACATTATGCTCTAATACTTAAATTTACTCCTGTAGTCATTTTATACTGTTTATTTATAATGAGCACATAGACTGTTAAGGTGAGTCTAATGATTAAAACATTTATATAACTGGCAGTAAACCCACTAAACAAGACACTTTAAATTCCTTTCCATTACATTAAGTAAACACTGAATATAGATGCCTTAGAATTTGCTGCCAGGGCAACATTTAGCACTTTTTCTACAACCTGAGATCACTTTTGATTTCTAAGCTGCTTTTTTGTGGCACTGATTCAGCAAGGCGATGGAAATATTCCTCAGAGATTTTGGCCTATATTGTCATGATAGCATCACACAGTTGGTGCACATCCATGATGAGAATGTCCTGTTCCACCACATCCCAAAGGTGCTCTAGTAGAGTGAGATCTGGTGGCTGTGCAGGCTTTTTGAGTGCAGTGAACTCATTGTCATGTTCAAGAAACCAATTTGAGATCATTTGAGCTTTGTGAAATGATGCTTTATCCTGCTGGAAGCAGCCATCAGAAGATGGGTACAGTGTGGTCATAAAGGGATGGACGTGGTCAGCAACAATACTGAGTAGCCTGTGGGAGTTAAACAATGCTTAAGTGGTAGTAAGGGGAACCAAGTGTGCCTAGAAAATATCCGCCTCACCATTACACTACCAGCAGCAGCTCAGCCGTTGATACAAAGCTGAATGGATCCATGCTTTCATGTTTGCTAGTGCCAAGTTTTGACCGTGACGTCTGAATGTTGCAGCAGAAATCAAAACTTATCAGACTAGCCAACATTTATCCAATCTTCTGTTGCCCTATTTTAGTGAGCCCATGCAAATTGAACCTACAGTTTTCTGTTCTTTACTGACAGGTGTGGTCTCCTGCTTCAGGGTTTGACATGTTGTGCTTTCAAAGATGCTCTTCTGCATACCGTGGCTGTAACGAGTGGTTATTTTAGTTATTGTTACCTTCCTATCAGTTTGAAGCACTCTTGCCATTGTCCTCTGACTTCTGGCTTCAACATGTAATTTTCACCTAGAGACCTGCCTCTCACTGGATATTTTCTCTTTTCCAGGCCATTCTGTGTAAACCCTGGAGATGGTTAAGTGGGAAAATCCTAGCAGCTCAGCAGTTCCTAAAATACTCAGACCAGCCTATCTGGCACAAACAATCAAGCCAGCTTTAAAGTCACTTAAATCAGTTTTCTTCTCCACTTGGACGCTCGGTTTGAATGGCAAACATTGAATGTATATTTATTATAGCTACATTTTTTTAGTTCATCTTCAAGTCTGCACTTCCATAAAAAGGCTTTTACAAGACAGAAAATATATACACAGACGGAATAGGGGCACGCAAGGGGCCACATAGTCTGAGGATTGGGAATAAATTAATTTGTTGCCTTGTCTTTGCATCTTCTGTCTGCTGCACACTCCCTTGATTTTGAATGATAGCTGTAAAAGAGTCTACGCTGCAGCATGCAATTTATTTGGAGAGCAGGGTGAATATTGTTGTTTTTCTTTGACAAGGCAGAGTGGTAGTCTTCAGATTTCATGTTTGCGAGTATACCTTTCCCTAAACCACACTAATAACCTTTATTTATCACTGAGTGGTAGCGGGCCTATGGGGAACATGTGTGTTTGTCAGTCACATCACTCCCCTCAGTCTCCTCCTTCCTCTCCCAACTCTATCAGTTTCTCATTTATTTTCTGTCTCAAGCCTCCACTCCATCATTTTGCAGAGTGTGGGGTTAAAGTTCCACCTCCGCTTTTCTGTCTTTCTCATTGTTGCTGTTGTTTCTTGTTTTTTGGGGATTTTTTGGATTGTTTAGAAGACTGTGAAGCACATGCATCTCTGAACTGCATTTATATGGGGACAAATTAGTGTCTGCTTGGCATAAACGGATGATAGAAAGTCTCTGCAGTATTGTAACTCACAAAAGCTCTGGGAAAATAAATTGTCTACAACAGAGAATTTAGAAAAATCTTAAGAATTAGGCCATAATTGCAGGTTAATTACATGCGTTAACCGGTAATTTCTCTGAGTTTTCCTAATGAACATTTAATCCTGATGTGCTCAGAAATCCATTGCCGCTGTTTGCCTGTTTGTCAGAGAAGGTTAACACATCGACACAGGGGTGCTGAGGTTTCATTTGATCTGTCATCTCCCCTGAGGCAGCACTCTGTGACATTGCACATCATTACTTTCCCCTGTAAAACAATGACTCGACCTGACATGAAGCGATCCAGCAGATGATCTTCTATAACGGCGTAAGTCAGTGCTGGTTATGGTCAATCAGATTTTTAAAGTAATAATAGTTCATTTTTATGTCAGCTGCCACTGGGGAAAAAAGACACTGACAAAACAAAGAGCACTGTAAGATGCTGAACAGGCTAAATCCCCTCGCTAAATTAAATTTTCCCTGGCATTTCGGTCTCACAGTTCTACTGAGAGCACACAGGAGGACAGATTGTGCTCTCTTTTCTCCTGCCTCCACACTTCCTATGCTCTCCTAACGTGTGCCAATTGCTCAGGGATTTTTTCCAGAGTCTTGACCAGCGTGAAGAGTGTTTTTGTATTTCTTGTTGAGACTGTCTTCACCACTTTCAAACATAGGCTGGATTCACCATTTATTCAAACAGTCTATGTTGGTCTTTCCTGACTATACACCTTGCTCTTACGTTGATGCATAATGCCTAAATGATTTTGCATTAGCATCATGTTGAGAGTCATCTGCAGGGCTTAGTGTACAACTTTGTGGTTACAACTTTAAGCATGTCGCATGTCGCATTTGCATTGTGTAATTGAGGCCTAAATTACAGTTAATCTAAGGCGGAAAAAATAGAATTGCATTGACATAAACAGCTAAGATATGCCAGAACTTGTGGCTGCTCCGATATCTCACATTTGGAGATAATAATTACAAGAATGATTAGTTATAATTGGGGAAAATAGTTGCATTTTCTAGAAGTTTAATAAGAATCTTCACTCTTTCTTTTTATTTGTTTTGTAGCACTGCTCTGAATATGTAACACAGCAAAGGGGTATTTATCACCACAAGGATCACAGAGGAAATAACCTGTTTGGAGTGATGCATGGACAATCCAACATCAGGATAATAGGAATCTCTGCATTCTGCTGTCTTTGTATAGCTATAGTATCAAACAAGGAGTTTCACATGCCAGGCCATGCCGTAAATTTAAATAACCAATAGAATGGTAACTGAAATGGTTACTTTTGGTTTGCTAGTTTATTAATTCCCCTCCAGCCTCTCTAGACTGTTTTATATCCAGTGATGTTGTATTACACAGAAAAGTTCCACTTTGAAAAATGAGCTTTAAAAAAGTAGAAGAGATACTGATTTTGCCAAAATAAAATTACTCTTAAGGCTAAACCTGAATTGGTTGTCTGCCTTCCGCTGTTTGTGTATCTGGCCAATTTCTATCTCTACCTGTCTCTCTGCCTGTGTAGACACTGTATTACTGATCATTATCTGGGCGAAACTTAGCTCAGTGCCAGTGAAATCACTCTGGAACGCTGATAGCTTGGGGCAAAGGAAATCAAACATACCTTTGTATCTTTTTAATGAATCTGACCTTCTATCTTCCTTGTATCTCCTTCCTTACTGTCGCACTTCCTTTCTTTCTCTTTCTGTTACCTTGTTAAGGAATGCCATCTCCTTCCACTGCCTCTCACCAATCCTCTCTCGCTTTCCATCTATCTTTAATTTTGATTCAATCAGACGCTACTCTCGATGTCTCAAGGTGATCACCACCTACCTTTTCCTTTGTCTGGAGCCAGTGAGACGCTTAGTTAATTATTTACAGGTGATAAAGGGGACCCACAGAGGACCTCAAGGCCTAATTTCTCTTGATATTTGGAGTTGTATATCAGAACGTCTGGCACACACATTTATCTCATGACCTAAACTGCCCTGGAGGGCTTGACATATGTAATTTGGGAAAGTTCTTCTCAATCTCCTCCTAATGAAAGTAACAACTCTAACATCTGGTGATAGTGCAAAAGTGCACAGATGAGTATGGGAGAAGATGTCTAGAAGATTTAGGAGAACTATGCTCTCTTTGTCTTTTCTCTTCTCCTTTTGTGGATGTTTCTTCCCGTTAAAGGGAGTTGTTCCTTCCCACTGTCACAAAGTGCTCACTCATAGGGGTTTGTTTGATCGTTAGGGCTTTTTTTCAGAACCTTACAGTATAAAGCGCCTTGAGGTGATTGTTATGGTTTGTATAAATAAACCTGAATTGAACTAAATTCAATAGCTTTGCCTCGCCTTTCTCTTCGCTGTTGTCATTACATAAGAGACATTTAAGGGCTTGTTTAGCACAGAAAAACACATGCAGTATTTTGCATTTTCATGCATCAGTTTTGTAAGATTAAAGTCTGAAGGCAGTAAATGTTGAAATTTTAAGCACTCATGCATGGCTTTTTTTCCTTTTTTTAACTTTTTTTTTTTTAATCTAGTTAATTAGCACATTTGTCTTCAAGTGGCTAACATTCAATCATGGGCATTTTGACATTAACCGACTAATTACACAAATTATATTTTATTCTTTTATACTGAGAGATCATTGTTTTTTAGTCGTAGTGGTTCCTTGAAACTTGACTACTGCCATTTAGCTATGTGAGCTACCAGGACATTGCATTTTTTTTGTCAGGCACATAAAGTTTTTCAGGGATAATTAGCACAACAAGTCAACAAAACACATCTGTAAACACAAATGAAAATGTTTAAAGTGGCATCACCGAGAATACCCACAAACCAGTCTTCTTTGGAGCTGCCCCTGTTCATCCAGTGTGCACATAAATATATATATTTATATGTATGTGTGGTGGGAAAAACTAATTAAAGGAAACAAACAGTGCTATAATTTTTGTCATGGTGTTCAGTAGCAGTGTAGTACATTTCAATTTAAAAGATTACAGCTGAAATTTGCACTTTTAAGGTATAGAAAGAAAGAAAAGAAAACTATCATTCCCAGTGAGACAACACATAAACCAAACCTTTAAACATAAAGAAGCAATTCAGCTTCTTTAAAATGTCCAGCTAGTGTTTGATTTGATTTTCATTTTTATTTCACTGCCACTATCTAAGATAATGTTGTTCAACACACTTGTCTTTTTCATTTGTCCATTTCTCTATCTTGTGTGATGGATTTCAGTTTTAACTTTGCTTTTCTACATACAGCAGGTAGTTTTCCTCTGAATCAGTCTGTGAAGGACTCGTAGACTGTGATTTTTTTTTTTTATTTAGGTGCCAGATTTTGCTCATCCAGGTTCGCAGACATGAAAGACAGCAGATGTGAGGAGGTGGTGGGTGAGAGGGAAAGCAGAAGGAAGGAAGAAGGATAGATGGGGATTCTAAGCCATGATTCAGTGGTTGATATTTGACCCACAACTATGATCGATAGCTTCTCATGTGAGAACGCTGCCTCTATATATGTGCGTGTGTCTGTGTCTGAGAGTGGCTGGCTGGCTGGCTTGTTGCCTCTGTCTGCTTCATCCCATGTAAAGGTTCCTCGTCAAACTCTCTTTGATAGGTTAGAGTGGGGCTTTGACAAATCTGACACTGCAGTCTCTCCACCACCTAAGAACAGATGGAAAGCAGTTGTTTGGTTTATTATTTAAAGTAGAGTGCACATTTTGCTCTTAGTTGTTGAGATTTGACAAAGTAGCTATTTACCCAAAGGCTTCTATTTATTCTGCCCACTGCTGCCTTTTTTCGTCACTCTGCATTGTGATAAGTAAGAGTTAAATTTGCTGCTAAAATATAAAAGCCACCAAAGAGATCTTCCAGTTCCTTGAAGCTGACAAGGTGCAAAACTTTTCAGCTTTGTTTTTCTCGCACCTGTTGCATCAGTTATGATTTCACAAGGAAATCAAGGACTGCTGCTTAGTCATAGTTCTGCAGTATCACATACAAAACTCTTTGGAAACTAAGTGAACTGATGGATGCTGTCAGCGAACTTTCTTTATGAAAATGCACAATGGAAAAATCCTGACAACTTAATGAAAAGAGGGGGGAAAGCTGAGAACCTTAGACAGTTATAAAGTATCCAGGGAAAGATTGGGCCTACATGGCTTTTGATTTTGCAAGTGAAAAGAAGTAAATACAACGACTACAGGAACAACCCATTAAAGGTTAGCTTTTATACAGATATTAATGTTAATATGATGTGCAGTGCTGTGCAAAAATGTGAGCCACACATCATTTCTTCATATTTTGCTTTCATAGACCCAGACTTTCTTGTCTTTCTTTCTGTTCAACTCATTTTCAGTCCTTGTAGCTCACATTTCCAAAGGAATGGAAGCTTAAAAATAGAGCTATCTCAACGAATGAGTGGGTGTTGTGTCTAAACATAACAGACAAATGTTAAATTGTATCTTTTGGCACAAGACCCATAATTTGTCCAATTTCTTTAGGCAAATCTATGAAAAATGTACACAATAACATAGTATTTTACACTGGCAAGCTGAGGTACCTCAGCATGGTGTGCCACGTGTCCTTAAAAAATGTAAGGAAAACCTACAAGTGGAAGATAAAAGAAGAGTTGGCAGATTTTGATCCATCATGCAATACCATCCAGAACAGCGGTCCCCAACCCCCGGGCCGAGTCATTTGGTTCTGGGCCACGAGAGTTGAGGCACGGGTGTGAAATGTATGGTTTTTATCGCTATTTTTTTTTTTATCATTTTTATCGTTAACCCGGTTTCCCTGGGTCTTTTCCTGTGTGTTATAAATAAATCTTCTTTTTTTGTACCGGTACTGTTTTTATTTTGTTGGATTTATCCACGACACCTTAAAGGCCGGTCCGTGAAAATACTGTCAGACATAAAACGGTCCATGGCGCAAAAAAGGTTGGGGACCGCTGATCTAGAAAATATGAGACTGGCAACAGTTTCTTTTTTCATCATGATGATGACCTCAAACACACCAACAGTGCAGTACAAACATACCTGGATAGAAAAACTACACAATGGAGTAATAAGTGTCATGGACTGGCCTCACCAGTCCCCGGACTGGTTACTAAACCAGTGTGGGATCATCTTGAAAGAGAAGAGAACAAAAGTCAACAAACATCCAAATAAGAGCTTTGAATACCCTTTAAGAAGCCTGGAGAACTATTCCTGAAGAGCTGCCTGAGAGAGTTCTGGCTGTGTTGAACAATAAAGGAGGCCAAGAATTGACTTTCAAGCATCATTAGAAGTGTGCAGGCTCTGTTGTTGCCTTATGTACTGTATTTCCATTTGTGTTTGCACATGCTTCAATAAATCGCTGCACCTATTTCCCATTTTGCTAGCAAAATATAAAGAAAGGGTGAGGGTTGGCTCAAGACTTTTGCACAGTAATGTATTCTGTTAACATAAAAAGGTGTGAGAACAGGCCTTTATAACTCTCTGCATCGGATGTATATGTGAATATTTTCAGCTTTCTAACTTAACGCTCTCTGAAAGGGCTCCTTATGCACTCAGCAGTGCTGGAACTATCAGAAACTATTTCAACAATGCAGACAAAATAAAAGGATAAGAGTCCATCTAGACTCATTCAGAGCCATAGTGCAAAGTCTAGAAACTTTGAGAGGAAAAGATGAGGCGTGTAGTGAAGTCAGAAAAAGTGTACAATAATAAGGAAAGCGATAGAGGGAGTAGATATCAAGGGTAAAAACTGTTAAAGAAATGCTTAAATCTTTAGAGTCTGTAGGGAGATGTACAAGGAGAGAAATGGGAAATGAAGCACTCAAAGCAATTTAGGTGAAAGAAAGAAATAAAGAGAGTCGGACATATCAAAGTGGCCTTCTTCTTCGTCATAAAAAGAAACTGGGTTAGCCACAGCCAGGTATGATAAGTGGCTTATATTGAATCTTGAAAATCGACAGAGTTAAAGAAGAGAGAGGAATTGGAAATGAACAAGCAATCGAGGGAAATGAGCAAGAAGTCCTCAAAGGCAACAAAAGAATCAAAAAAGCAAACAGTGATACAAAAAGGGGGATAAGAGTCCCCCAAGATGAGAGGGAACAGAGAGCAAGACGATGAACGGCACAGATGATGTAGGGATGCAGTGCAGTCACATAAATGATCAGGCAGGGACAAACCTTCCAGAGGTTTGAGCTTCGAACGGGCGACGTGCTACCGACTGAGAATCGCTGAAGAGAGATAATGTTTAGCTGTTGGTATTTTGTTCTCTCTTTCCAGACTGGAAATGAAGAGTGCTGTGAAATGTTATCTGTCTGGTCCTGAAGGCACACACTCACACATACGTAGTTACACACATACACATGAATTCTACAGGTAATGTCACATGGATAGCCAGTCAGACAGGTATTTTTCATCCTCTGTTACTCAGAACATCTTTTATGGAGGAAGATGTGCACAATTCCAAACTATTACTGTAAAATGCAGTATGTACAGGTGTATCTCCATGTGTGCATGACCTGACAAGAATGCATGAATACGGGATGTTGAGTGTGGCTCAGCTAAAAGCAAGATGCCAACATCTCTCGGTGCAGAATGGAAATATGTGCTTATAAACTACCACTGACGCTGAGGAGTGTTTACACTTTGCTTATGTGTGTGATGTGCTCATATCCTTTTGATCCCATGTTTGCTGACATCTTAATCCACTGACAGCAAAGTGTGATTCAGGTCTTCTCTTTATTTAAGTGCAAGTCCTTGTGTGCGTGTGTGGATGAGTGATTTCGGTCCACTTAGGCGTTCACATTTCAAACATTCAGAAGATTTTCTCAGTTTTATATATTCAGATGTAAACACTAGAAACAGAAAGATTGTATCAAAGGAAGACCACGTGCAACAGGATTGTCAAGAACCTTCCTCTGTGGATCGTCTGTGCTACACGACAAAGCTGAAGGATTTTGATCGGTAATAATGGTTCGAGATGGCGAATGGCTGTTGTCCTCTAGGCACATTTATCAAACTCTCAGAAGAAAGAAAATGAGAAACAAATGTGTCAATCAGGCGCAGAAGATTGACACACAAAGATGCAGAATGAGACAGGCAGAGGCAGAGGTCTGCTTGAATTGCAGTCCGACCATGTCTGTCCCACGGGGCTGAAGCAACGAGAGATTTCTTTCTTGTTGTTTATGACTCAAATTAGGGAAATCCAGTTGGTGCTCTCTGTCATGAAAGCATCAAAATGGATGACAGTGCTGGATGAGCTTTCTTTGCAATTGCACAGATGAGAGCGATCATGCACAAAGATAGAAACACATGCATTTATCTTAAAATTGCAACAATAAAGTGGCATCTAATGCAGACACATCTATGCTTTTCTTTTCTTTTTTCTTGTTTTACTATGAAGGCAAAGTGGCATGAGCTGCTAACAGACCTCCATTGGTATTGTGTGCGTGTGTATGTGTGTGTGAGATTGTGTCTTTTCCTGCAAAGATAAAATCATTCATCTGAACTCTGAACGAATGCTAAATGAAACTGGACAGAAATGCCAAGAGCCATGGAAATACCAATATGTATACTGTACATGTGTGTATGTGCATATGTGCATGTCAGATTGTGTTCCTATGGTAACCAGTGTTTGAGTATGCGTTATCACCCCACTGTGTTTGCTCAAGGAGAAAAGTCAAAAGACAAAAGAAAAGGAAAGAATACAAAGGAAAAGTACACAGCAGAAATGGAATGAAAGTTTGATAAGGAGCAAGAAAAAGAGCTGTTTTTTTAACTCAGATGACAGCAGTAGATTGACAGCTTCCCTTTTCCTTATTATTTTGTGTGTCTGTGTGTGTGTTTCTGCAGCTTGCACTGATACAGAGCTTCACAGTCTTGCTGCCAGACTGAAGGACTGGTTCGGAGTTCTCCACCTCGATGCCAACAGAGACCTCAAATCCTCTGACAGCTTTGACTCCACCACTGGACGTGAGTACATCCCCATGCTGTGTGTGTGTGTGTGTGTGTGTGTGTGTGTGTGTGTGTGTGTGTGTGTGTGTGTGTGTGTGTGTGTGTGTGTGTGTGTGTGTGCGTGTGTGTACCCAGTAGCTGCTGAAAAGTCATGCTTTTTTCAGTTCTCATGAGGGCTAACACTGATGTTGACAGTGACCCTGCTCTGTTCTCTGTAATGTCAACGTGTCTGAACACATCTCAGCTCTCTGCCACTGAAAACACTCTTGCGCACATACTCGAACTCGAAACTCAGTGTGTTACTTTAAAAAAAGGAAATGTCGATGACTCGGACATGTTCTGCAGTTTCAGATGTGATTTTTTTTTTCTTTTTTGCCTCTCCATTTCTTCTTCTCTAGACTTTGATACAAGCATCCTGCCCATTTGTAAGGACTCACTGGGCTGGATGTTCAACAAGCTAGACATGAACTTTGACCTACTCCTGGACCAGTCAGAGCTGAGTGCCATCTACCTTGACAAGTATGAACTGTGCATGAAGCCTCTCTTCAACTCCTGTGACTCGTTCAAGGATGGCAAGCTTTCTAATAACGAGTGGTGCTACTGTTTCCAGAAGCCCGATGGTGAGGAAAGGGGGATGAAAGATAAAGGGATAAAAGATGGAGGGAACGTGAATAAGTAAGGGAATGAAGGAAAGAAAGCTTAAGTGACACAGATACGAGTTGCCTGCATTATCTCATTTAAGACCAGTTACAGTAGTTCTGATATAATGTAATAAACTAAATGTTAGTAACGGAGTACTAATAAAAACATGTTTTTAATTAATAATGCATTAAGAAGGATAAATAGTCGGGTCATTCAAAGACTGTAAATCAATAGCGAATGTAAGGATAATGGGTATTGAGCCTGATAGCAAAGGAGGATGTCTCCAGTATAATATGTCACTAAGCTGTTAGTGGAGGGAAACAGGTTTGAGTGATTATCAACTATAAGCTAAGATACAACTAGGGCTGTTTCAGTTTTCAATTTAATGATACTGACTTTCTTCTGTTGTTGTAGGACTGCCTTGTCAAACTGAGAAGAGCAGGATCCAGAGTCAGAGTCGAAGAAAGAGCCTCATAGGTCAGTCTGAAGTGGCAGCTGTCAGTTGCTCACTCCTTTGAATGCCCTTGGAGGAAAACTCACGACCGCAGAGTGAAATGGCAGTTGGATTTCTTTTAATAAATAGTTTCGAGTAGGGGGAAAAAGGAGATATTGCACCAGCACTATAAAGCACATCCAGGCACTTTGTACACATGTCATCTGTACCCATTGAGCAGATCGTGTAGTGTTTCAGCTCACTACAAAACAGCTTGAAAAATGAGCTGGGACAGGGTCAAATGAAGGTAAGAGAAAATAGGTGTGTGCGTTTGTGGATGTGTGTTATCGAAAGCGACTGCTTTTCCTTAAGCAGAATGTATGGTTCCTGTCTGCAACCTTCACAGCAGTAATTGATTGTTGATCTCCCTCCCTGTGTGAATACACAAGAACTTTTGCTGCAACTTGAGGACGTGTACATGTAACCTCTGCTGAGCAGATTTCGCATTATATGCTCAGATTTTATTTTTAATTTTTGTCTGTTTAACCTTTCCAGCAGCTTTCTATAACTTTCTGTGACTTTTCGTCATCCCTTCTCATTTCCTCCTGCTTCTCTTTGCTCGTCTCCAGGCACTTACATTCCCCGTTGTACTGACGAGGGCTACTTCAAACCAACTCAGTGTCACGGCAGCACTGGCCAGTGTTGGTGTGTGGACAAATATGGCAACGAGATAGCTGGCTCTAGAAAACAAGGCAATCCCAACTGTGGTAAGACCAAGCCACACATGTAGATATTCTTCAGTTTGCTACAGAAAAACAGTAGCTTTATTTCTCTGTTATTCCTCCATTTCTCTGACCTTCTTTCTGTGTTAGTGCTTTGATCCACGTTGTCTGCTTGAACATCTGTCTTTTTTGTTTCATTTGTAATCTTCTACAAATTAGAAAGGCTGCCGATCTCTTCTTTACAACACTGAAACACAGAGAGCACTGCAGCTGCAACTTTGTTCTCTTTCTTTGCTCAGTAATTCTCCCCGTGTGTCTCTATCTGTACTGGTATCTACGGATCAGTTATCATTTAGGAAATAGATAACATTAGGCATGCCTCTGGAGCCAATTCAGCTGTTTCTAATATGCCTGATTCTATCTGCCTCTGATATCCTGCTCGTGTACCTCTGATAAAACACCAGCATCTTGCAAGTCAAGACAGAAAATTTGTCACAGTTGTCAGCAGGGAGCAATGTCAAAAGATCTGTTATGAATATGAATTTGAAGCAGTGCTGAGGCGTACCTCACAGGGGAGAATAAACAAATAAACTACTGCCTGACATTATATTTTGACAAAGAATATACAAGATTAAGTTCTTTGACATGTTATAGTGATAGCTAACAAGCCAGCCATGGAAATTCAAATGAAATGGTCAAAAAGCCAATAAAAGCACTTTGCTACAAATCAATTGCACTGTGGAAAAAAGAACAATAATTAGGAGGAAAGAATCCAGGCAGACATACTGATTACCAATCAAACAGCCAACTCACTGGCAGATTGCACCTCGCACGGATGCCAGTCTAGTCGAAAACCAGTAAATGCAGGTTCCAGTATTGATGTCTGTCCAGCCTCCATGCACACATGCACACGCGTAGACAACACCAGTCCTTTGTCTCTTTTCTAACAAGCTCATCTAACTCTGGCTGAGTGGCCTCAGGCAGGGGTTGCCTGGAGTTCTCCCATTCTGGCCTGCGTAGAACAAACAGGTAGCAATGCAGCAGCTCTCCACTCAATAGCCTGAACACAAGGACACCAAACTGATTTTAACAGCGTAAGTGCCACTCAACCACAGCACAGTTGTACCCAGGTGTAAATAGGCTGTTTTGAACACAGACTAATTTGAGGTCCAAGCTTCAAAAAAATGTTTGAGGCAGAAGCTGATAATGACTCCTGTTCACACTGTAGCTCCACTGGATTCAGCATTAGTCTCCCATTAACCAAACACCACTAAAACCATCCAGTATAATCAGCTCCCTGTAGCCGCATGTTGTTTGCTGGGTAAATTAACAGAAAGCAAAAGTTGTTTTTTTTATTTTTTTTTCTAGTAGATTATTTACTCCCCTGAAAAGAAAGTATTGGTTAGGCAAAGAGTTAGCTCATGATGGCCTACTCTGATTCTGTGCCCTATTTCAAGAGTTTACACCCAGGTTAATTGCTAACATTAGCAATTAGTGCAAAACAAAATAAGGCTGGAGCTAATGGGAGTGGAATTAGTTTTGAAGGTATTTGGGTGTGAAGTGTTATACTGAATGTTTTGTTTTGCATCATGACCTCCTGTACCCTCTAATGAAAGTCTTGACACCTCTGTATATATCAATAAAGATGTGGTTTGATGACCATTACCATAGTTTCCGGGTTTTTCCAAAGGTAGCTGCAAAAGCGTAGACCACCCTTGCTAACTGCCGAAGCAAACCCAGTAATTTTGTCGTATAAGCTGGTCTGAAATATGACAGAAACCTCTCAGTTCAGAAAAGTGCTGCAAGGGTTACTTCCAGTGGTCTTTCAAGTTTCAGGGAGCCCACTAACAAAGAATTTATAATCTGGGAAATCATCAATATATCATATTTAATGTTAATCTGGGGATATCTGTGTAATCTGTTTATTGTGTTTTTTTGGTCATCTCTCTACAGATGAGGATCAGGAGACATCGGGGGATTTTGGCAGCGGCGGTGCAGTCATACTCCTCGACGATCAAGAAGAGGAGCCATCACAGACCGGTCGGAGCCGGCAGAAGAAGAGACGGGGTCGCATCCATCCCCGAGGGACCATCGAGGACGACGAGGACGAGGAAGAGGACAAGGATGACGAAATCGGCTACGTTTGGTAGCTCCGCTCCATTTTCCTTTGCCATCAGCTGACCAGGAAACTCCGTTAACTCAGCACAGATCTAAAGCCATTCCAATGTCTCTTCCTCCAGTTACCTTGGCAGCAGTCCATCTCCTGGCCCCTCAACCTGCTACTGCAATCTCTGTCCCTCATCCAAATCTCTCTCTTCAGTGAACCTCATCTGACCTCTTCATTTTCAAGCGTTTCACTCTGTCCTCAGACAGAAAACAGAGAGACTATTAGATTTCAACAACTGTCAAGCCCCTTTTAGAATTCTGCTCGAGCTGTCCACTTTCTGCCTCCACGTTCCCCCAAACCTGTGATCTTAAACACCTTCTAACAGGGACTCTATTATCTCTGTCACTCGTTCCATCTTCTTTCAGTCGTTCTCTCTTTCTCCTATCACTGTATGTCCATATCAGAATCTCTGGTCAGTCTATGAGCCCAGATATGTTAGCTGATGTATTGGATGTAAATATGTTTCCTTAAGGGAGGCCAGGCTATGGACTACCTTCCCTGTTGCTCCATCAGCGGCTCATTTTCATATTCTGTGTTCC
This sequence comes from Pelmatolapia mariae, assembly GCF_036321145.2. Lineage (NCBI taxonomy): Eukaryota > Metazoa > Chordata > Actinopteri > Cichliformes > Cichlidae > Pelmatolapia > Pelmatolapia mariae. The sequence continues at coordinate 28,035,592 of NC_086228.1, forward strand.
ACTGTCGAGCTCCTTCCGGTGTTCAATGATGTTTCTGCAAATTGCTGCCACAGTTTAAGGCTCTGAGATGCTCCTTCTCCCCCTCTCTCTCACTCTCTCTCTGTTGTTTTAAGGAGGATTGTAAAATATTTGTTGATCTTGAATGTTCCAGGAAGCCCAGGAAACAATGAGATTAATGATGTATTGTCGTTGTTGTTGCATGTTTCTCATCGTGTTTCTATAAAAGAGAGATTTACCTGGCCAGGTCTAGCTCTATGCATCTCAAACAGAAAGTGATGCCTATTTGGCTGCTACAATACTTTGTTGCTATGTTGATGCTGTCTAGTGTCTTTTTGGTTCTTCTCCCAATCTCAGGAGGTAGGAAGTTGCATTGCAAAGTGTGATAGCAGTTAAGAAAAGCAAACTGCAAAACCTACAGTCCAGATCGGTTGGTTCTCAGCCAGCTATTCTTCTACTAATTGGTCAATAGGGCTGCTGAGGATTTTTGACTGCGCATGGACACTAAGCTGCTCCTGAGCTGGGAGGACACACGAAGTCATGCAGAAGAAGAGGCTCAGTTGTGCGTCAAAGCGTTGGATATGTTCAGTGATTTGAAATTGAAATCTTCACCATGTCAACTACGTGAACTTTTATTTGTAACTTTGAGAATTTAAGTAAAGTGGCACTTTGGGTGTCTTTTGAACCTTACAGGTCTGCGTCCATGTGTCTCTTGTTCCCCCGTGCTGAAACTTTTTAGGCAGGGCGTCATGTGTTTCATCTTATTTCACAAAATCTTGATAAAAAAAAAAAGTGATGAATAAAAACACATCTCTTGCCTGTCTTTGAAACCACAAACACATTTGCATGAGATTTTTTGCTTTTATTTTTTTCCGAAACCCGGATTTCGCTGCAGTATTACAATCAAAGCCCTCCATCAATACTGACCTTTTCCAACCTTGAGAAAGCATCGTCCCTGTTAGAAGCAGACATAAATGGTAGCTGCAGAAAATACTCTTATCACTTGCCTTTGAGAGAGGAGAATCACAAAGCTAGCGGTGCCCATAAGAACATAAAAGCTTAATGAGTGTTTTTGTAATATCAGTGGCTAATGGGACAGCTGACCCCACTGGCTTGAAACAGCCTGCGCAGCACTTTGAAAACACATTGTACCAACAATCAGAAGCTAAAAGGACAACTGAATCTTCTGGCTTGAAAAAGCCTATTCAGCAGTTCACAGCACTCTCTGTCACACAGAATAGACAATGGGCTTAACTATGTGCATCAAATTATGCTGGAAGCTGTGGAGGGTGTATAATCACCCGATTCTGGGACCCTGGCTCGTGCGTCTTCTGCTGTCATCAGGCTACATGAGAAAAGTTGGAAAGAAAATGTCTGTCTGCTTCTTGTGTCTCTACTGTATCCGCCTATATTCCCAGTTGCAGTGCTATATGGCTCTCAGCTATTCCTTTCACTGGATCCTTAATAATAATTAGTGATAACACAGCCTATCAAATCATAAAGAAAACATGTTTGGGAAAATACATTTTGCTCAAAATCCTATTAAAAATGGCATTATAATAGCTCATTTTTTCACATAAATACAAAACAGCTAGCCTGTGTGCAGGGATTCCTCTCCTTGATAAGGTCTCCAAGGTAACCTTTTAATATTGTTATAAGTAGGAATGCATCTACTTAAGCATCTGTGGCACCGAAGCCATGCTTGTCTATCTTCAGGAGAAAGACCTTGCAGTTTCAGCAAAACATCTCTTCCTCTTTAGAGCCGTCACATAAAGTGTTTAATTTCTGTTATTGAGAGTGATGTTTTAGGAGGACATACACGTGAATGGTTTGTTTATTCAGAATTAAGGTGACATCGGTTTGTTTTCCTCATCTTTCCTCTCACTCTGTGCTTTTTCTTGAAGACATCTCGGTCTACTGAGTTGTCTTTTTGCATCTTTGTTATGAAATTTTTGTCACAGCATGGGTTCGTCCAGCCACCTGCAGCAGAACCCCAACTCGTGCAGATGCCATTTTACTAAAAGGAGTAATCAGACAAAGTATCACTGGGTTCAGGAATATGATGGATATTTTGAACACACGGAAGGTTGTTTAGTAACTTCAGCTAACGTGGTGTACTGCACACCACGGCTCACATTCTGCCACTCACAAGCTGTCTCATTATTGTTTCTGTTTTCTTCTGCTTTCCCACTGAAACTCACTCCTCTTGTAGTGAGCTCTGTCTTCATCTCAGAAAAGGGAAAGCTTGGTTGCATTCTATCCTCAGGGCACTTCACTGCTCTGTTTCGTTTCTCTATTGGCTGCTTCTTTATTATCCCCGAATGACTTTTCCTGTTGGGTGGATCTTCGTATCCACCCAGCGTCTCCATAGAGACTGGTGATGGCCACAAGTGGGGCTTTATGCAGTTGGCTGCAGTTATCATATGGAAATCGAGCTCCTGGGTGGAGTTAAAGTGTTAAAGCAAAAAAAGGAATTTCTTTTAGTCAGGATCTTGTCCAACACATAAAACCTTATGTTATACCTATACTTTGTTTCTTCATGTAGTTTTTCTGTTAGTGAATTTGTGAGTTTTTATTAAGATGCTTGCATGAAGACTCAAATTGAAGTTGAAAGATTGTTATTTAACACTTGGCAAAAATGTAACAAAGCATATTTTCCAAAACTGCTTCCCTTATACATACATTCACACAAGATGTATTCAGTAAATGACCATGTGACTGATCCACAGTGACAAGGGGTCATCATTTATGTAGGACTGCACAGCATTTTTCTTCCCTCATCCCACATTTGAAACTCACTAGTGCGGCACAGATGCATTCCTAAATTCTGTCTTTATCTAATGGCTGTGAAGAAAACAGGTAAGGCTGTCATCGTGGCTCGAGCACAGGTTAATATGTCACCATCTTTTGCCATGTATGTGTTGGTAACAATAAAGACTGGTAGTTTTAAAGGTCATTTGCACAGTTTTGGAGTTTCCCACTGGGGAAAATATGACAGGAAGTTCACTGTATGTAGCGTCATGCATGTAGTTTCATTGATGAGATGCTTGTGAAGATGTGGTGAGGTTTGAATGCATTCATGCTGAAATAATTAGATTGTTTGTTGGTATCAGGTTCCCTACATACACGTCAGTTAAATCCATGGGCTTCCATTTAAAAGCTGCAGGGTATACTACAAGTTATTAATATCGACAAGCTAAGTCCAGTACTAAACCAGACTTCTCTAAAATGGGCAAGCTGCGATTGGAGTCACTCATACCTTCATTTTACATATTTAACTGGGCCACAAGTCAAGATTGCCACTTTACATGTTAAAAGTCAAAGTGGATCTCCAAAGTCCTCAGGAATGAGAGCACTGCTCATTTTTTTCCAGGTTGTTTTCATTCTAGCTGTGTGATCAAGGACCAATTTACACCTACAACCCCAGGGGACTGCAACTAACTACCTGACAGGACAGAAATTCAGCAGCCCTCCAGAGCCCGAGGACCAGATTTGAGGATCACCAGTCTAAAGCCTGCCTATGTAATTGGCAGACACATTGTAATAAGTAGGGATCATCTCTCCCTAATCTGTCACAGCCCACCACTTCCACTCACGCTCTCTTTCATGCTTGGCTGCCACTGTACCAACCAGCTTGTCGAGCCTCGAGACAGATCAGACCCCTTCATGCCCTCCAGTGGAGCTATCTTGGCCCATTCAATTCCATGTGATAACCAGCACTGCTATTCCAAATTTGCACATTTCTGTCAGCGCCCTCTCCCTGATGGCACGTATTTTGCTGCATGCAGCCTTCTGCAAATAATATTAACAGGTAACAAAAAGTGGCTGCACTGGCTTCATTCCAGGGAGTAGTGATAAAACGAATTGAAACTGTTTGTCAAGAAGTCAGAAGACACATGCAAACCACTATAATAGGAGTTTCATATTACCCTCAAACAAATAAATGTATTTATGGTTTCTAATTCATTTTTCTTATCTGATACTAGGCCCTGTATAATTCAAAACCAAACCCCACCTTGTCCAGCAGGAGCTGTGATGCTGCTGTCACTTTGAAACAAATTACATTATTTTCCATGCAGCACAAATGTGACGTGAATTTGTAAAAAGAAGACTGTGTGTGACACTAGTGCCCTCTTGTGGTTTGCTCCCAGTTTTTACTTGCATCACACATTTCCACTGATGACATAGGAGGTTCTCAATTTAAGGCGTTGAACACATAACTGAGTCCGGCCATAGACATGTTGCTTTTTTTTAAATATATCATTCACTATTTTTTCACTCTCATAAAAGAAAACAGTCTTTTACAGCAACCTTTTAATTATCATCACTATGACATGTTTTTTTCTTGGGTAAATGTTACAGTTGCATAAAGATTGTGGTTAATATGGTCGAAATATAGAGTTTGCATAAGAAAGGCACTTTATGACAAAAAAAAATCAACATTTTCTCCTGTTCCTGTGTGCTTTGTGTAGTTCGTTTCTTGTCATAACTGAGTTTTGGATGGAAAGCCTCCTTGTTTTGAATTATTATATAAAAAAACTTTGGGTTACGCTGTAGAAGAAAGGCACGGTGTTTAAATATTTTACATAATTTTTGTAGTTTCTCAGGACAATCTCGCACCTCTCCCTTTGTAGTAAATGAGCTAGTAAGACTTTAGTACTGGCATCATCATTGTTGTATATTTTCCCATTAGAATATCTCCACATATTTGGCGTCTTCCCTCACCAGCGGTTACTCTGAGCTGCAGCTTCCACATCCATGATTCGTGGAAGTCTACCACTAGCACCACCTTCCAGGTAGCCAGGCTTCACAGCAGGTGTATCCGAGAGCCTCCTCTTGCTTTTGTTCAGTTCTGTATCAGAGGAAAAATAATCAATTTTACAAGAGGAGATGAGCACAGCATACTGCCAAAACAGAGAGAGAAGCGGATACGGTATAAATCCCGGCTGAGGCTTCAGAGATTCACCTGAGATTGCTAATAACATCTTGCGCCTGGCTCCAAAGGTAGATACACCCACTTCCTTCAGATCTTCATCAGACAGCGTGAGGAATGTCTGATAGTCGATCTAGAGGAGTGCAGACCGAAGTTGCATCATGATGCTCATTTATAATGCATTAACTCTTTCGGCTTGTGTTTGCAAGCTGAATGAAAAAAAAAAAAAGTGATTTCACAAAATGATCAAGTGCGACTCTCTGTGTGAGTTTACCTCTTGCTGTTCAAACACATCGATGTATTTGAGCAGGCCCAGTTGGCCGAGCAGCTCAGGCAGGTCATCTGTCAAGTGGGGGCTGGGGCTCCGCTGACTGCAGGTCGACCCCCTCCTCTGTGAGCACACACTTTCGAAGTAGCTGCTGCCGTTGCTCGCAAAGCTCTCCGCTGAACACCAGAGGTCAAAGTTTAGAGGAAAAGGTTAAACGTAGCAGGGAGCAGGCGATCTCTGTTTAGCTGAGTGCACAGAGGTCAGACTTACAGGGCTTGTCGCTTCTGGTGCGGTTCATTGAGGAGGCAAATGCAGGAAAAGAGGATGATGAGGAGAAAGTAGTCAGAGGTGAGGATGGGGAAGATGAGGATGAGGACGAAGAGGAAGAGATGGGCTGGGATGAAGATGTGGATCCACGTCTGTCCCTCCAGTTCTCAGAGTCGCTTCCATTAGCCACCTTTCCTGTCTGAGCAGCCCAAGACTAGAAGGAGATAGTAACAGCATTAAAGTGGACCTATTTTTGCTCTTGGACTCTATTAACTTTGCATGATGCAAGGTTAAAGATATTCCTTATTTATCTTTTACTGGGTCTTTGTGCATCCCCTCCGTTCATCCACTGTCTGTTTTTTTTTCTTTTTCTTGTATTGCTCTGACACTTTGTCTGACAGGTTTGAAAACGAGGTGGATGTTGCTGCTGTTCTTGTATCCAAACTGAAAATATGGGAATCTATAATAAGTGCCCTTATACAGGCTAATGTTGCTTTCTTCTGACAGCGTTTTGCACAATAGCATCATCGTGTAATTTTGCCACCATGCCCTACTGTCATCTCTCCCCTGTCTCTGTCCCAGAGACAAATAGCTGCAAGTGGCCATAAACTTTCTAATGCCTGTAGATCCAAGGATTTAGCCAAATCCATTTAGCGTGTCTCTAAACCAGCTTATTTGCCACTGTGGGCTGATCTGTGACAGTAAAAGTCCTTCACTCAAATTTATCAATGCAGCGGGCATAGCAAATACTTCCTCCCAGTTGCCTGGGTCTCAGAGGAAAATTGAACTCATTGGAGAAATGCCTCTTGCTTTCATTATCCTAAGTGAGTCTGCTTCTACATCAATGGCCAGTGGGCAGTCAGGGAGCAGCTATTCAAAAGGCTTTAAAAGAGCAGGGGAGATGAGCTGAACCAGCTCAGGTAAACAGGTTGCCAAGGAGTGCCTGTGTTGACCACACCGATGGTATCAGACGCCAGGTAATTGAGCGTACAAATTGGCAGTGCTTACCACACAGTGAGATAAATGCTCGAGACTGTTAGGGGGCAATACCAATAAATGAGACTGTGTTAGAGGGCCACCGTGGCAGCGCTTGTTTCACTGCACTGCAGTAAAAGCTTCAACTGAATTCAGTCCAGCAAAAGTATCTGTACCTATAAATCATGAACTCTACCTATAACTTTGAACGAAAACTCAAAATGTTAATCTGTGAGACCATTTTTTCAGCTTTTAAGTAAGCAGTAGGCTTATCTGTACCTGTTGCTGGTTATTACCGGTGCTCAGGTAGGGTTTGTAGTTGCGTCTGCTGATGTTGCGAAGCTCTTTTACGGCCTCGGCTGGCATAGACTTGGAGAAGCCAAGGCCACTCCACGTGTCTGTGGGCGTGCGGACCTCTGTGACTATAGGCTTCCTCTGCATGGCTAACATAAAAACACATAAACACAGAGTTAGAAAATGTGACTTTGGGACCAACTGGTATCAAAAGCATTACCGTCTGTGATGTTGTCTGAAATCTGATTGCCAGCTTTCACATAAATGCAGCACGTTGCATGTTCAATGCGGAAAGTCTGACTGTAGTAGTGCTGTGGCAAAAGAAGTGAATAAGGAAACACTTTCAGAAAGCTTTACAGCTTTAAATTCACATAAATGGATTTTGCAGCAAGCATCAATACTCATATCCGCAGTCTGTCTATCATAAAAATGCTTTGCAGGTTTTCCACGTCTTCTTTGGTACTCTGATGTGAGCGGGCTGGGTTCATGTGTTAAATAATGAATCGCGAACAGTGTTACTTCCTTTGCCAGCATGTGGCATACTTAATAAAACTCTGAGCGCTAAGACTTAGACTGGCATACGCACTCAATCGACAAACAAGTGACCCAGGGCCTCTTCCATGTGTGAATGTGTGATAAAAACTGCAACAGTACTCCATAAAGAGTGCAATATCAACAGGATTATTACTGGTAGGTTTTCATTCGGGTGTCTTTGTGTGTATTTGTGGCGTAAATGTCCCATTCATATCCTGGCATACGGGTGTCTTAATGGCTTTGAGGCAGATGGCCCATTCAAACTGCTAATTCATAATCCCATAAAGGAACACTGAGGGAATTTGGTACCATTTGGCTGCAGATCTCTTCAGTATCTCTCATTCTGCGTGAGGGATGCTACGTGTGTGTCCACGCACGCTTGTGTATGAGAGCGCACGCACCATTCCTGGATGCATGTGTGCGCGGGTTGTCTGCATTGTGTATCTACCCCTGGTGAATTAAGTGGGAGTGCCAGTGCTACTCTATTATAACTTTGGCACACTGCAGCCCATAAACAGGCCCCCTTCATCAGTTGTCTTGGCAGTGAGCACTGCGGAAATGGGACCCCTTTATCAAATCCCTACTTCTGCTTGGGATATTAATGTGTTTCCCCTATAGCATGCTTGAATAAACTTAAAAGCCTACTTCATCTGGCTTAATCCACTGACATTAAGTATTTTTCCAGCAATGATGTGAGCAAAACATGTGATTGTTAACAGCAAAACTAAATTATTCCTGCTCCTGTTCAGCTCCAAAAACAAAACAAAAAAGCGTGCTGATGAGCAAAACAACAATATACTTCACCAAAATCTATTTTCGTGCAACTATCTGCAGAACAGCAACTGTGAATCAATAAAAAAGAAGGAATGCTTGCTTAGCAGTGCTAATCATTGTTGCAGAACATTTCTGAAACCGCAGCACGACAGGAAGAAATATTAAACATTCAGGAGAACTAACCTCTGGTTGCCAGCAGTTTCTTCTTTTCGTAGTCATAATCCTACAAAGTACAAACAGGAAATGGAGTAGGTAAATAATGCATGAAATTGAATTTTTTTTCTTTGGTTACTGAGAGATAGGAGGATAGCGGGAACCTAATTTACAGCAGGAACAAACACTTGCATAAGAAAACACGTCCTGCTGCCATGGCAGTAAACTTGTTAATCCTTCTTTGCATAACCTTTGCGTATGTGAGATGTGGGACAAAATAAGAGGGGAGACAAACAAAGAGAGAACTCAATTTTCAAAATCAAACTGCAAATCGATAGATTATAGACAGTGACAAAGAAAATGATCTTCCCGTTTTCAGTTTAACGTGACATTTTCAGCGTTCGCTCATCCACTGTCCTACAGAGATGTGATTATCTGTCCACTGAGCATTATCCGTGACCAAAATGTCTGCCACAGACTCTGTGCATAACTTCGTGAAGAAACAAGCAAAGCAGAGACCTGCAGCTCCTGTTTTTCTCACCTCAGCCTTGAATGAGTCAGCGCGAACATTTTGAGCCAGAGTCACATCTCTCCTCAGGCTGTTCCTCCGCTCACTCCTCCCCCCCTCAGTGTCTGCGTTCAGCAATCTGGCACAGTCAGGAGGAACACACACACGCACGCGCGCGCACACAGATGGTAAAGCAAGGTTAGGTGAAACTGTGATGGCTCTGTGCAATCTTTGAGTTCTTATTAACTCTTGTCTTTCACCTGGCTGCAGCAGTTCTACGGGAGGATTTCAAAGTGTCATCGTGCAGTTTAAATATAGAGTGTGTTAAATGTGAGCTGCATCATTAAAACTGCACGCTCTGTAGAGCTGATTTATATCAAAACAAACAGAAACCAAAGTAGAGCAAGTATAAACAACAACAAAAGAATTTTCCAGAAGTTAAGACTTTAAAGATTATGAAGAGTCATCAGAGAGTAGGTGTGCGTACCTGCAAAACGCTCACCTGTATGTTAACACCTGCCCTGTTGAATGGCGCCTGCCCTGGCTGAAAACCTTGGCAATTTCAGGACCCTGAAGGCTCCCCCTCCGACCATTCAGTCCGATCCTGCTGATGCTGCTCTTCAAAGCGTCACACGTCTCAGACGATGACATCGCCACACCCTCAGAGCTCTCATGCTGACCAAACTGGTCCTCATTTTCCAGAATCTGAAAAAAAGAATTGGAAATTTTCAGAAGAATTTCACATTGTGTTTTGTCATTTTGAACATTAACAGTGAAACACCTTCTCCAGAGGTCGACCATCTGTTCCCATCGGCCCTGCCCTACCCTCCTCAGTGGGAGAGGTGAGGCCTGGTGGAGGTGAGGGGCGTGGCTTTGTACCGTTCGGCATCTCTGTAGCAGGAACAGGCACGGGGCCTGATCAGCAAGAAGAAGGATGATATGAATGAATCAGTATGAAGCAGAAAACTTTAAAAAAGAATTATTCTGATTGCAAAAACAAATCACATGTGTTAATGCTCTTACCCTGTTCAGACAGGCGAAGCTGCTGCAGCAACATATTGAGCCAGTAATTGGTCAGCCCACTGCCAGGTAGCAGAGAGCCAGGAGTCATTTCAGCTATCTTAACAGTCTCAGAGGAATCCAGCCCCAGGAGCAGACGGCGGGCCTCATAGAGGCAGGAAATATTCCTTTCCAGACCTTTCACCACAACTGACTGACAATTATAAACCAACACAGATTTTTAGATCAGTACTCAACTCAGCAGAAAACTACAGGGGAGAATATTTTGCATTCAAAATCAAAGAAATGTTTCAGGGCAAGTTTTTATCAATACAAAGCCTAAGAAATAAACAATCACAAACTCTACAGTGCAGTCCTGGATTAATGCCTGAAAAGGTGGAACTGACAGCCAATTAAACAATCAAATTAGCATTTTTTTTTTCAGTTGTGTCTCAAACAATAAGCATCAGAGCCACGAGGTAAAATGTACCTTGCTGGTCTGTTTTACTTTGGGCTTGACGCTAATGAAGACTCCAAGGTTTCGCATCATCTGAGCTAGCTTACAGGGATCAGCCTCCCCATCTTCACGCATGTCAAACATCAAACACACAGGCAGACAGTCCTATTGTGTACACAAATATGCAAACATCACACAGATTGTAAAAGTATCAAACATTAAAAGCAGCAAAGTTTTCTCAGCATTGTTTTTTAGCAGTTATGCGCACACAAAATAAACAGCCCCGCTGTACCATGAGCTGCTGCCGAGCCAGACAAACACCATCAGGGCTGCCCTGAATGAGCAGCGAGGGAGGACTCTGAGGGGCGCTGAGGTCCGGTAGGATGATCTGGGTCTGGGTCTGGTGCATAACGCTTAGGAAGTGAGCGCCATTCTGTCCCAGCAGGAATAGGTGCTGCTGGGAGGTGACGTCCAGCTGGCTACTGACAATACCGCCTGCAACCTCTGCTCCCAGCAGGAGGTCCATCAAGATGCAGGTCGCCTTCTGTGAGGTGATGGTATATATAGTCACGACATGATACTTAAACCTCATTGCCCAGTAGTCTCCTTAATCTTTAATGCTAACCTTTACAACATCTGCATTGCCCTGCATACCCCAGACGGTGCAGCAGCTTCCATAAAAGGGCGGCTGGGCTTGAGGCTGGGGTGGCATGGCCCTGAAGCTCACACTGACCCCCAGAGTCTGTACTACCTGCTGGATAAGTGGTGAACCCGGATCTGGCAGAGCCTGGGGCACAAGACTCACTGGCAGGTCAAAGGTCAAGGATAGCGGCTGGAGGTCCTGGGATAAGAAGGGTAAGTGTTCGATGAGAAGGAGACACAGAAGGGAGGGATAATGAAGAGGTGGGAGAGAAACAAAGACAGAGACAAGACAGGCAGTGCATTGACAGATATACCTGTCCTTTTTGTGTCAGCCATCCTCTTAATCACTCTATTGATCTTTCCGTCTGACAGGAGTGAAAATATTGAGTGTTGAGACAAATAAAAATCTATTCTGTGCAGTTTGCTCAAATTACACATTGACAACTCACTCTTATCCTCCTCCTGGCTTCCTCTACGCCTTCTATGGGCCCAGCGATGGAGACCTGGTAATTCATAAATAAATAACATGTAAACGAATTGGTTTTCAGTTTCCTGTCATAGTGGCAGCAGTTAGTGGAATTAAAATGCCACCTACCTGGTTGCTTTTCTCTCCAGTAGCATTGTGACGGTTAGAGTCAGGGAAATGAATATGACAGGATGTGACCTCCATCACTTTTTTGATATTCCCTCCGCCTTTTCCAATCACATGAGAATGCTCCGTATAGGCCACGTCCATTTTTAGAGTCACCTTGTTTACCTGGTTTTATTTGAGCAGATTTCAGTTCAATACTGGCCTTAACATAAAAAAAACCCATAAAACTACTTTTATTAAAAGCTTACATTCCTCTATGGATTCTTGACATTGTAAATTTAAGGCACCAGCAACCTCACCCTGGTTTCCAACACTTCTAGTATCTTCCTTTTGGCTTCCAGGACATTAGCTCTCTTCCCTTCCACCTTCACGTGTGGATCTAGGTGGAAACAATAGATGGAAAATGATAAGTCTCTGTTAACACGCACACACACACACACACACACACACACACACACACACACACACACACACACACACACACACACACACACACACACACACACAAAGCTGTGGGAAAAACACAAAACAAAGAGCACTGATTTTGGTGTGAACGGAACATGAAGAATTTGCCACCTTTCTTTGATTTGGCTCCTATCTTCAGTTTGGATGGCCATTTCACCTGAGTGTTAGTTTCTCTCATTACCTGTGAACGCACGGACAATAGAAGAAAGTGAGAAACAAAGAAGCTGCTATCACTCTATGCAGGAAAGATCGTAACAGATACAATGAGAACACACACATTCAGAGAACGCAGCACATCTTAGGATACAAAGCTGCCTCCACCTCCAATTATCACCGCCATAAAATCTGTAATCACTGAATGAAGAGCACAAGTAATAAAACTGCAGCGGGGATGTTTTCACTGGTCTAAGATAAATTCCACCACGAGGCTTTAAAACACTAGTGATTACACTGTCAGTGGTTTTTACAAAGGAAAATGGCCAAATATTATTAGTTGCTTGGTTTATGAATAAAGTGTTTGAATGTGTGTAGAGCCACTTACTCTCTCAAAAAACTCCTCTCCCGTCTCGACACCCTCATGCTTTGGAGCTGAAAGAAGAAGTAGGCATATGTAAAAACGAGGCAGATAAAGATAAAATAAACCCCTAATAAAACCCAGCAGAGAGATTTGTCAGGTTGTATTGGTCGCCTCGCAATGTTCAATATGACGCATGTGAACACAAAGTCTGCATTTCAATGTTGACTTGGCTGAAATTTGTCAAGCCAGTGGAACAAGAGGTTGCTGGGAACATAAACAATTTTAAAAGGCCATTGCTCCATGGTGACATTTACAGGGTTCAGGGGGAGCCCCAGGAATGCCTTCAACCCCCTCCTTTTATCACTACGGGTTACGCTGGCCAGAGCTGAGGAATGAGAAGAAAACAGTATGGGGTGGAGCAAAAGGTGGTGGTTAGGAAAGGCAGCCACAAATTAGCCTGGAGACAACTAATCACATCAATGGCATTTGCTGACGCAAATACCTCCCACTTTACCCAAACAAAAAGAAAAAAAAATTAAAGTACAAAACAAAGGGGAGGGAGGGGGGGTGTACAAAAATCAGTGTGAAGGCCTGAATGCGGTGTGACAGATTATTACCTAAAGGGTTGAGATGGGATGTTTACTGCCTGATTGAGGCTGCTCAAACAGCAGTAAAAGCAGAAGTCCCAGCTGCGCGCACATTAAAAACCAAGCCGCAGTTATCAGAGCTGAAGCACTTTCCCATCAAGCGCAAACATCAGCTTGTGTCTACAGCGGTGGCACGCTGTCAGAAAGAGTTTCCCCGGCGACACAGGGGAGGCATTTGTCATAAACCCGCCAAGCAGCTATAACTAACAGAGGCAGTTACCTCTGCTTCACAGACGGGAATGATAATAGCCAAAAGGACCTGCGAATGCATAAGCAATTGCAGGTCATAAATCACAATAATGCAGCAACAGGGGTTTAGTGGATGGCATTTACTGATGGCGACAACAAGGGCACAGGCGGCTGGAGGCCCCCACAGGCGCGTGGGGTCAGGTAGATAACAAGGTCAATGAGCAGCACAGGATAGGATAGGTATCAAAATAACACAACATTCAGATGTTGTAGAGTTCAAGGCAGACTGTGACAATGAAGTCGATAAGAAAGCCCTGAAGTTCAGACACATAGCACTGACAGTTCCATCCATAAAAATTGATAATCCCATTTAACTCACCATACAACATGGTCTCCAGCTTCTTCCTATCGATCCTGAACCTCTCCTCCACCCACTCTGGGTCCAAACTCTTCCCTTTTGTATTCTCCTGCTCCAAATCACAGCTTCTTTCCACTTCTTCATGTTCCTCATCCTCTTTTTCCTCTCTGTCACACTGGGTCTCGCCCAGCTCAGCTTCTGCCTCTGAGTTGGGTTTTAGGCTGTCTTCCAAGTCAGGCTGATGGGGTGCTACAGTGGTCGGGACTGGAGAGCTTTCCTCTGTGGTAGTGGTGGCCATAGCAGGACTGAGCCCTTGTCAGTGGTTTTGTGTGTGTGTGTGTGTGTGTGTGTTTCTGAGGAGTATGTGTGCATGTGTGTGACCAAGGAGACCAACAGGGACAGAAAAAAGGGAGAGAGGGGCAAGAAACACCCCCTGTGTCTTTTTTTTTTTTTTAAACATCCCCCGCCCCCTTCACTTAGTTTGGTACACAAATCTAACTCTTTCTCTGCCCGTTCAAGCTTTAGGAGCCTTGAAGGACTTGCCTCTTTGGCTTTCATTGCACAGATGGATAAAAGTAGCTTCTTTGCACCAGCACACAGTGTCTGCTCTATCGTAGTGACTGCAGAAAGGCTAAGACAATACAACTTCAAGTAAGGCTCACTTTTCTCAGAACAAATCCTCAGTAATCCTCACTTCAGTGTCCACAGATTATCTGGATTGATAGTCAAGGTCCGATGATAAGTCAGGACACAAAATTCACTCACACAGACACACACGCACACGCACACATCCTGACATCCAGCTTCACATCAACACACACAGCTAACAAAATAAACAGGTCATCCAGCCACCTCAGAACATGTCTGCACTCCCTCCCCGTCCTCTAAATGAGACACAGAGGGCTTCAGATTCCAGAGGTCGGGGTGAAAGCGATCAGAGGGGTGTAATGCAGCGGTTTTTCAAAAAAAGCTTTCAATTCCTGTCTGTACTAGAAAAAGTGCTACTATCTATAACTCTACCAACAGAATACTGTAAAATATGAAAACATATATATACTGTATCAAAGTATGATCACATTGTTAGTGTCAGTAGTGTCATTTACTGTTCCAGGTAACATATTTCTAACTACTTCATATGTATCTCTCAGATCCTGTATCAGGTTTTTGTTGGATTTTTATCCTATTTTCCTTCAGATACTTTTCCCTAATTTCTTTTGAGGACATATTGCATAGCATGCCAAAATATGGCAAAATTTTAGTTAACAGCTCTCTGGGAATCACCTTGCTGGTGTAAAATTACTGATTTATGCTTGTCAAATGGTATTATCTTTGATCTTTATCAAAGATTAACCTAAAGATATGGGAACAAATTATGGGATTTTGTGACAAACCTAAAGATACAGTTTTAAAAAAAAGGATCATTGCTAATCTGTCTGTTATGTAAAGAAACAATCTTTGTTCATTTTTTGGTTAGGTACCTTTTTCATGCTCGGATGACTCAAAGGTCTGTGTTAAGTAGCTTAACAATTGGGATCAGGCAGAAAATGAAGGAAAAGCAGCCAATGTTCAAAGAATAACTTTGAAAGACCTTCAAACACCTGGAAAAAAAATGAAATCTGGCTCACTAGAAGCAAAATATGAAGAAATGAGGGAGTGGGTCAAAACCTTTTACACAGTGCTGTATTTTGTTTATTAGCTACTCATACGAGTCGGATTCTGATTAGTCTTTGAACCACTGCAAATACTTAGGACTGTTGTAACACAAAGCATGAATCTCTAAAAATAAATGTAGCTATCAGATAACAGTGGTGAAGCAAGTTTCTGCTGTCATAAACTGTTTAAAATGGACAAAATAAAAGAGCAAATGAGATTTCTGAATTTGTTTAGCACTTATTATTAAGTCCCCTCACTGCTTTAAATGTCTCACATTTGAGAGCTGAAGTGCAGATTGTATTATGAGCAAAAACAAACTGCTCAATTAGTCAGCACTTGTGGGACTGTGCTTCCAGCTCACCCTGATGTTTTTCCATATTGCCTAGACAAATCTGGCCCCAGGCGAAGCAGCAAACACTATCTGGCTGTGCAGCGATCTTACTAACGTTACAAACTACTTCAGGCTAGACTTATTTGCCTGAGGAGGATCGTAAATGAAAGACATGATGACTTTGTCACCATGGCAACTGGTCAGGGAGTGAGTTATTCTAAGATTAATCTGTCTTTACAATTGCAGACCTCTTACCTCCCGCCCCTTGTTTAGACCCATCTGACGGGAAGGATGTGGGTTTCCAGTAAAGCACAGGGGTGTGCGTCACCGTTTGATCAACATGGAGGGCAGAGAAGGCCAAACGCTCCTGCAGAGTGACTGATGAGGATGAGCTCTGGATGGTTGCTTAGATCAGCCCCTCAATTCATCAATGATTCAGATCAGAAGCATCTTATTCTCCTTATTCATGAGACCACCTTACCAAGAGGGCACTCTGATCCTTGGAAATCTTAACCGGGTCTTACGAGTGCTGATGTGTGTGAGAGAAGTGCTATGGATGCAAAAATAATAATAACATAAAAAGGCCCATAGTGCAGTTAATCCTTAATCAGATACTATCAGTTATGCAGGGACTTCATTAAAAAGTCAGTTTTTGCTTTCCTAATGAGCAGACTCTTTAAAAAACCTGTAATTTTTAGAATTATTTAAAAAATGTTTAAGCCCTGCTGCAATATTAAACTAATAAATTGTGAAGTATGGACTGTATCACATGCATTCGCTTATTTATTCAGTCAATATCTCAACGTGTGCCCTCTTATTTAAAAGTCAAGCAGTGTGTTGCTGTGGATGCAATATGAAATATAGCTCACACTTTTGCCAGTGTACTGCAAAGATAATAGTCTTTCTACAAAGTCTTGTTGCCACTGAACCTTAAGATTAAAGAAAACTTTACCAAGAACTGTGACATTATGGGGGGTGTCTTTCAATTGAGTTTTTGTTGTTGGTTGTGTTTTGATCTCCTAGTGTACATATGCTCCCCCCGTGTCCTCTCTGGTCTGTCAGTTAACTTCACAACTCATTGGAGGCGTTTTAATTAAAGTTGTGGTAAATGATTAACTCATTTACTCACTGATGGCTGGATTCTGCAGTAGCATTTCTTCTTCTGTCTCTTGAATGGTGTTATGATCTGCCACAAGAAAAGCATTAGTGTTATCTGTTGTGAATGTCTGCATGGCTTATTGATGCAAGCACCAGGTGCACCAGCACCATCTCAAATCTAAAGCTAAATAAAGCAGAACAGATCTAGATCTGTTCAGATTACTGCTCGTAGTCTGAGCCTTCTTTGCTTACCCACAATGTCAAAACATGTTTTTCATTGTATTCAGTGAGGATATATTAAGATTGCTATAATATACCATCAAGCATTGCACTGTACACAGGACTTCTAGCCACAGCTCGCTTGCAGATCTTGATCATAGTTAGGCTTTAAAGTCATGACATATCAATAAAAATATGGAAAAAAAATGTAACAGAAAGAAAAAAAGACAAAACAAAAATGATTATAACAATAGAAACAACAGTAACTAGTATCGATAAATGATAAACCTTTATAAACATCTGTTAAGAGCAACAGAAGATCATTTTCAGTGGTCACAGATTTGCATTTGTTTAAGTAATAATTTTGCCTTGGCATTAAACATTTTAAAATCAGTTAATGTAATTCAATTTTATCTTCATGTATCCCGAGATAAAAAGTGCCGGTTGTTTGTGGAACGACAAGAGAAATAAAGAGATGGTCCATACTAAGACACATAGAACAGCAATGCATAGAAAAATCCAGTATATTCACATGGTGTAAGAGAAGAACAATAATATGGCCTCATACAAATCTGCAGTCTTCACGTAGTACCTAGGAGATGTCCAGTAATAATAATAATAATAATATCAGTGCACAGTTCCTGCAATACAAAAAACTGTGGGTGACTCAGTTCATGAAAACAAAAAATATATATATTGTTTTTCTCTTCACAAAATGAAATAAATTATCACATGACAATTAACTTCTCAAATTTCCAGAAACCTAAGCGTCTGAAAGTGTGATACCCTCATACACCGCAAGTAGGTGCTGTGAAGATGCAACTGCAGATGCATCGATTGCGTAAACCCCGCCACCCTCCACTTCCGGGTCGGTATTTTTACGGCATAACTCGTGACAGGTTTTTATTTACCACCAGTGCTGGAAGAAATCCGTTTGCGGTATGGAGCCGTACGGACCCCAGATAACTTAAACAGGCCAGTGCGGACATAACCTTTCATTTAAAGGAGCCGTTAGAGACAAACCATGTGGAGGCTCCACGGTTTTGTTGGAAGAGGTGAGAGAAAAGTCGAGAACGCCCCTTTTTTTCTTTTCTCTTTCTACACTGAAGTTAATTATTATCAACATTTCAGAGTTTACCACGCGTTTATTAACAGAAAACTGAGGTTATTGAAGTTACTAATCTGTTGTACGGAGCTAAAAGCTAGGGTTAGCTCCTGTTGCAAAACTTGCTAATCCATTCATTGTCAATGGTATGGAGACTTACTCAGAGTTCACATATATCAACACTACCTGTCGTGTGTGCCACACGCCAACACATCTGGATTCCCGTCTGGGTTGCACTGCCCACGTCTTAGTTTGCTTTAATTTTCCAAAATTAGCTCATTATCGGATCTAGATCTTCAGAAAAAGGTTTCAGAATAATTATTAAAGGCAATGTCGGTTCTTTAGAAATGCGTTGTTGTTATTGTGGTTTCAGTGCATAGCGGTCCAGCTGCGGTGCAAAATGATCTCTGTCTCTCAATGCTTATAAACAACTGAAGTAATTAGGCTGTGATAAGTAAGTTACAGAGAATGCTTTGTAGTTCTGAGGAGACTGTCTCCTAATTACATTGTCTAACTTTCTGCTCAGTTCTGCATCGATATCATGGCAACAGCACCCTGCGACTGTCCCAAAACCACCATGTGGAGGACGAGGTCATCAACAGCTCAGCTGTCCTCTCCACCTCTCGACACTCCCCTGACAACAGGTACTCCTCCTCTCCACGCCTCTATTCTTCTTTTACCTGTTCACTTTAGCCGTGGAAAATGACAATGGAAGACTAGAAAGTAAGGGGAAAGAAATATACAAGGCGAGCTTTGAGCATCTCCCTTTGAAGTCCAAACTTTATTGCCCTCAAAATGCAGGCCGTATCATCAGGTGACGAAAAAGAACCTTTGAAATGGGGTAAAACCTCAGACTCTGCCCTCATTGCTGTCCTTTCCTGTTTCTTTAGCCCCACTTTGAACCTATTTTGCCCTTGCTGCTGCCCTTTCAGGTGGTTGCATCATCCAGAAGCATCTGCTTTGTGTGTGTGTGGGTGTGTGTTGGTGTTTGAACAGTGCAAGTCAAGGGAACAGAAACAAAGCCGCCTGCGTTAAAAACAGAATTCATGCAGTGCCTTAATACAGTAGACTGGAAATACAGACATGTGGAAAAGAAAGTTTTCACAGGATTTTGTGCAGTCCTGTGGAAAAAAACTGCTTAACTGCTTCTGTGGCGGGATCGTGGGAGACTTGTGCATAAATCAATGCAGTGAACTGTAGAAGTAGAAGGAGGAAGAAGAGTGGGCCATAATTCCTCCACAAAGATGTGAGAGACTGATAAAGTCATACAGAAAACAATTCAAGTTACGGCTGCTAAAGGTGGTTGTACTAGCTGTTGAAAGGGTGTACTTATATTTTGACCAGACTGCTGCACAGAATCCTGTGCACATCTTCTTTTTCTCATTACTCTCTGCTTTGTTTATTGCAGATCTCAGGAAGAGGAGGATGGAGAGAGGAGGAGGAAGCAGAGGACCTTTCAGTCCAAGTGTGCTGAGTTTCCACGTTACACGGCTCTGGATGCTGTGGGATGGGTAAGTCATGTGTTGTTGCATTTAAAATACAAACATGTAACCAAACATATTTATTAGCATGTCCTGCATCACTTTTCCTGTGTCATTAACTTTATCAGGAATTACCTTCATGTTCTAATAAGAAAGTTGTCAGGACACATGTGAGGGCTGCTATTAATTTAATATATTCAGATGGTAACATTCCTGAAGACAAAAGCCACTAAAACGACTGCTAAACATCAACATCATCAACACCGGAGCTGCACACACTGCTGAAATCCACAGTATCTGCACTCAGTGTGTTCTGACTCCTTTAGCGCAGCTCAGTGGTTTCACTTTGTAACTGCTTTTTAAGATACAGCAATGGCAGACATCAGTGGGCCAGCAGGTCAGACCCCGCTGTTTACCCCAGAGGACATTTTGCTCTCATGTTGCTGCAAGCAAAACAATAGCTGCACTATGCTTTTATCATAAGACTGATGTCCACTGTCTCTGAAATGTTCATGTTTTATACACATGGACCGATTACTCATGAGTTTTAGCTAAAATAGAAACGTCTCTGTCACACTTGGTTGGCCGTTCCAGGCGAGGGTGCACTACCCCAACATCTGATGTTCTCATTTGTTTGTCTGCAGGGTGCAGCAGCAGTTCTGTTCATGCAGCTCTGCAGGAGGATTCACTCCCAGTTCTCCTCAAGCACAGAGCCCAGTTCAAGCCCCGGAGCCCTGTCAGCACCCTCCACTCTACACAAGTGTGGCTATCACATCCTACTAGAGATCTGTGAGTTCTTCTGCATTGTTGTAGCTGTGGAGTAGATGCACACGAGGAAGATCCCTTGGCAAAATAGTTTCATACAGTGGACATGTAACCGTTTCCACAAAAAAACCCACTTCTATCTTTTAACCTGTGTCCTGGCTATTTTGTTGCTTTCTCTCTTTTTGTGCAGTATCAAGACATGATGTCCTGCCCAGAGGAAGGAATGTGCTGTGTCTGCAGGGGGTGCTAGAGAGACAGAACCAAGATCAGTCCCCAACTCAGAGCAGTGACAGTGACAGCAGCAGCAGCAGCACACAGAACCATCTGACTGCCATCTCTGACCACCAGAGGGAACTCCTGATCCAGGATGCACTTATACCAGGTTGGTTCTGTGCTTGTCATAGTTTAAAGATTTCTTAAAAGTATCTTTTTAAAAAAACAACAACATTTTATTAATTTATATTTTATGAAATAGAAAAAGTATTTCCTCCTTGACTTGTAGAGGATGAACTCCTGTCAGCTTCCTGTCCGCTGCAGGATGATGCCAGCCAAGACAAGGCAGAGAAATCCGACACCAGTGATGAGGTGAGTCTTCATCATTTAGTTTGTCAACTTTAAAGAAAGGGTTTTTTTGTACTTTCAAAAAACAGACTTGACCTTTTGTCTTATCTTTATTATTCTGTTTTTATCCTCTTTAACGTTTCCAGGAAATGTTGTCTGATGAAGAGAGGCTGGCAGCAGCAGCACTGAACCTCAGACGTGTGGAAGACGTCTGCGTTCCTGTTGTCCTCAACATAATTGGTAATTATTTATCAGCGCACTTAAAAAAAACCATACAAATCAGATAAACTTAACACATACTGCTGTTGGAGTCAAATGAAACGGCCTTTGCACGGTGATTGTTTTCCTCCTGTATGTTCCCTTGTTTCCTGTTCTATATCTCCTCGTGTACAACAGGTCTAGAAAATGCCAAGAGGGAAAACCACCAGGAAGCTTTCACCTGTTTTCTCGCTGCAGCTCAGCAGGGCTACAGCAAAGCCCAGTTTAATGTGGCGGTGTGCTATGAGAAAGGTAGAGGAGTGAGCAAGAACAAGGAGAAGGTGAGACCCCAGCCATCACTCTTGTAGTAAACAGTTTTGCTTTTGTGGACCATGTAAATGTATAAAATTAAGCATGAATTGTTTACTTCTGATATTTAATTTCCTAATTGCATTATTGTAATGTCTCCTGTGATTTCTCTTTAAGGCTCTGCACTATTATAGGCAGGCAGCTGCGAGTGGCCACAGGCAAGCTCAGTACCGCTGTGCAAAGCTGCTCCTGACCAGCAGAGGGCACCAGAGTCCAGAGGAGCTGAGCACAGCCATCGACCTTCTGGAACAAGCTGCTGCAGCTGGGCTGACCAAGGTAGAAGTCATGATCGGTTTCTCCCAGAGAACCATTGCAACTCTAGTACATTTATATATTATATTGTATATATATATTAATTTGGGAAAAAAACAAACAACAAAACTTGAAAACATTTTCAATACAGAAGAATTCAGCATGTTGCATTTGGAAAAGTACCCACTTACATTTGAAAAATGTAGAAATCAAATAGCTGATCATGTAAATACAATTTTTCATTCATATTTTTTTCCCTGGAACAAAACTTCTCTGAGAAAGTAAAGCATTTGTTAACAGGCTGATATTGATACCTCTGCAGGCTCTCTCCACCTCTGTTATCTGAGCACTGACAGATAATATTCCTTTTTTTCTTACATTGCAAGATTTTTGCCTTTTAAAATTAAATAAGCTGAAAGCATCAAACAACTGGCTCAAACTCCACCTGGAGTCTTTTTTCCTTCTATCTTTAAGCATCTCTTAATTGTTATTCAAGCACATTCACTGCTATCAGCATGTATCAGGGTTTTTTGTTTTTGTTTTTTTTTTGCTGATGTTGGCGCTTCCTTATTGAATTAAATCAACTTTCCATTTCTCCTCTTCAGGCTCAGCTCTGCCTGGCCTCCATCTACGCCCAGGATACAGTGAAATATGGTTGTAAGTCCATCCAGAACCTGGAGATGGCAGCAGAGAGTGGCGTGAGTGCTTCCTTTAGATGTTTCTAGACTTTAATCAATGGCTTTATCTCAGAGATCGGCTCCCTTTTTAGAGTTGATCATGCTGGAGGTTGTCGCGATATCCGATAGAAAAAGATTATCCCAACAGTCTCCTGGTTTTTGATAATTAAAAAAATCTGCAGTTACAGATGTTTTGCAACTTTCTGGTGTAGTTGTGTTAAAGATTATAATCAGTTACTGTTTTTACAATTCGTTTAGGGCTAGTTTTGCTGACTGTACATTTAAAGTTTGCCCTGGAAGGTTTAGCTACTTGAATTGCATGTTTCCTTTTGTTCTCAGGATGACACTGCTCAGCTCTTCTTGGGAAATTGCTATGAGAGCGGCTTTGTTGTGCAACAGAACTTGAGGACAGCTATCAAATTTTACAAACAAGCCGCTCGAGCGGGCAACAAGCAAGCTAAGAGATTACTGAGGCCTCCTAATGAAACCTATAGTAAGGATGCAAAAAATGTGCATTAGTGTTAGTCACTGCATTGTTGTAGTACAGTTTCAGTGAGCCAAACAACAGTGATAATACTTTTATTTTTCCTTTTCTGTCTCCAGCTGTAGCAGAAGAATCAGTGTTGCGGTCCATCCATTCAGCTCCATGTTTCTCAAAGATATTTTCTCCTCTGTCAAGCTGTGTCCCTCCCTCCACAAGTCAACCCACCGCCCTCCCTCTCCTGCCTCACTCCTGGAGCACCGGGAGCCTCAGCGGGCTCCCATCTTTGTCCTCCGTACCCCTCCATCTCCATTCTCCGAGCACTGAGAGAAGAAGCTGCCAGTGGACTGTAGGAATAGGATAAATACCGAGAGCCAGCCGCATGACAGATTGAGGAATGTATTTCAAAGTATGAATGAGTTTTCAGAAACCTGGGAAAGGTCAAAGTGTGTTCGGTGTGTGAGGTCTGAATCAGAGCGAATTGCTTTTATACTCAAAAAAGAAACAAGTGTTATTTAGTTTTTAAAAGATGTGAGTTATTTTTTTATGTCAGAAAGAGCTGTGGAGCAAAAGGTCTTGGAATCAGAGAAGAAGCCATCTGTCATTTGATTTTGTACACTACAGTTTTGTTTCTTACAAGCTTCCCTCTGCTAAGTTCTCCAGAAATGTGCCTTTTGGGTGGATCAGGTGGTTACTTGTTTCCTTCCTTGCTAATAAGGATTTAATCACACACAGAGAGGTATCTGATATCTTCTGTCTACTGCAGACAATAATGCCAACTTTAAACCTCTGAAACCGAGGAAGTGCTTCACATGAATCTTATATTTTAACCTTAAATAATATAATATAATTATGTCTTTAGGTTAAACGGTTCAGTGTGGCTTGCCGTTGTAAAAGAAAGACTGCATGCTTTGTGATAAACCAACCAAAGGGAAAATGAATGCACTGTGAGGAGGATGTTGTGTTGTCAAACGCGCACATTAAAATAAAAAAAAAAGATCCTAAAGGCTGCCTGGCTTCTTTTATCATTATTTTAATACTCACTCATCACAAAACTGGCTTCAAATTGTAGTTTTTCTTCTTTCTTTTTTTATCACAGTCAGGTGTGCTCGAGCACCAGAAGCCATGCATTTTTCCTCAGACTTCTGTATGACGTAAGAGTCGGATGATGTGTGATTCCATTACCTGAGTCGCAAAATAACACCGGTATATTGATTGCGATTGCGTCTCCTTCCGTGCACCCGAGCGTCCTGCGTTCTCGGCTCCGATTGGTCGGCTGGCTGAAGAGTTCCACAGCGCCACGCCACTCCGGGATCCTCTGGCGCAGAGAGAAAGCGCAGCTTGGCCGCCTGCGAGCAAGGAGCCGGGCTGGGAGGGTTTATGATGTGATGTGATATGATAATACGGGCGGCCGGCTGCTGTTACGGGCGGACTCGGCAGTTAAAAAGCGGCCGCTGACTTGAGCCCTGCTCACTACTGTGTTTGCGTGTCGTCGGGGGAAAGGCAAGCGCAGAAGCCCCGGAGGCTGACCGAAGCGGTGAGTGGATGTAAATAGATGCTCTCGATGGGATGCGCTCCCCTCCCAGTGCGGCGGCGGCGGCGGTGGTGCTGCTGGTGGTGATGGGGCTAGAGAGAGAGAGAGGAGGGGAGGCTGGATGCTAAAGATTCACTGCGTCTGTTCACGTATTGACAGATTATCTTCCGCAATAATGGCATTTACGGCGATCCATCCGCGCATTTCTCTAGATTTAAAGATGGGGTGCTTCCGATTTGTCAGTGAGGGGAGTTTATTAAGGAGGCAGCAAGAAGCGGGGAGCTAGAATACTCCACCCATGACATCATCGACTTTTTCAAGTTCATTTCCCCTCCTGCTTGAGCTTTCATCTGTTGCACTTGCTTCTGCGCTGAGGAAAGGAGGGCCCACCATAACAAGTTGGTTTCCCAACATATCTATACATATATATATACATATATATAGATTTAGAAATTATGTGTTAATGTCTAAAGCTATAACACACAGGAAACTGATCTTTTCCTTTTTTGATGACCTTTAGGTGAAAACACTTTTATGTAATCCCCACTACCGGCAACAAATGAGCAAATAAGAGTCATAATCTAATACTTACCTCCAAAACTAGTACTAGTATGCTTTTCCTGTCAATACCTTTTTAAAAATTTTTTAGCAGTCTCCTTTGTCATCCGTGTAAATCTGCTCATTTCCTCACTAACTTTGGTGTCACGTTCACATTTTGCATCATCACAACAGACAACGCAGCGGCAAGTATCAGCAGCATGAACAACTAGATTGAGACCCAACTGTTTAATAAGGATCCGCGTTGCTGACCAGCTGCTAACATCTTGTGCATCTCATGAATGACCTCTGCTGTTACACAGCACAACAGATTTATTGAGGACAACAGTTTCACTACCTCCCTGTGTTAACTGTGCCCTCACTGTCCAGCAAACTGCTGTGTCATCCTCCCCGCTTTATCCCTCTTATAACCATCCTTTCTCCTCCGCACACTTCACATATTCTCCTTGCTCCACTTTTATTTAAGCGGCAGAGACCTGGCTGCGCTGTTGTAGAGGAAGAGGAGAAGGAAAAGAAAAGGCCGTTATCTCTGTTTAAGATGATCCAATTTGTCTGCGGCTCATACCCGACACAAATATGGGTGAAAGGGATGATTTGGAGTTGTGTTGATTCAATCAGTGTATTTGTTAGGATTTTTATATTCAGTAGGTTGCAGCATATTTTGTTGCCATCTAATTTAAGGCTTGTATTGCTTAGATGTCCCATTTTGTGTGTTTTAGTCATATATTAGTGCGTCTGTATGTGAATCTACAGGCAACAGAATTTAGGACATAGCATTAAAATGTGACTTTAAGGATCTTTACATGACAGTAGGAAAAGAGCATTGCTTGAGACATGGCATGGCATAGTCTGCACCTGTTGACCTGACTTGATTGTGTTTATGTCTGAGTCACAGGCGTGAAGAGAGGAGTGCAGGTTCAGCACAAACTGGGTTACAGAGGCGACAACAACCACCCAGAGGGAGGAGAGAAGATAGGGGCCCCCGCATGGACAAAAGCGCACTGTCCGGGGAATCTGCTCTCTTTAACTTACCGCCTCCATCTTTTCCCAAGATCTTGTCAGGCTTTGAAATCTGCTGTGTCTGACTTTTCCATGTTTCTAAGTAGAGGTGCCAGTGATGACTCCAGCATTGTTTGAGTTGCGTGCATTTGTGAAAAGATGTTTATACATTAAGATTGCGTGTCTGGGCATGTTTTTCCCCGCCTCTATTAGTTGTTTACCAGCTTTCTGCAGGGTGGGAGCCTAATTAAATTATCTAAAAAGCCGTGTTACGTGTCACATCTTAAGAGCAGGGTGATTTTCTGTCGCCGCTGTCTTTGTTTCTATCCATCTGTCTGCATTCTGCATCACAAAGCTGATCCACCCAGAGATAAAAGAGACACGGCTAGCTAGTTAGCAGGAGTTGGCTGGCACTTCTCCTCCCCACAGACCAGCTTACCTCTCAGCTCAGGCTTTGAATGTCAGTCCTAGTTGAATACATTGAGGGTCTGACTCACTCCAGATATCATACAAATGCATTCCAGCTACATGACTTTGATGCAGTGTTTCTTTTTAACACTTCAGAAGTGACACCTTGTGTGTAAAAGGGGTGTGAGGCTGGAAGAGGATCTGCACCATCGTGCATTGATCAAAGCCTCTGAGACTGGTCAAGCCACAGGAAGAGAGATGATCAGTTGTGAGGCTGGGGAAATGTGTCAGCGTGATAATGCTGCACACTGAATGATGTCAGGGAGCAATTATTCCAAGCAAGCAACGTTAAAAAAATTAAATTATATCATGTTATATGTAAAAGTAATTATTTGGGGAAACATGCAAGCAGGAGAGTCCAGAGAAACAAGGATTTTAAAAATATAATAACCCAGTGACTAAACAATAGGCAGTTGTAGAGTAAGTGGGCGTAAAATAATCTTGCAACGAAAAAAAAACCTCTTAAAATAAAGTGAGCGAGCAGTAAGGCTTCAAGGTTGGTTGATATTTATAAATCTTTTATTTTAAAAACATATGTAAAATAAGTGTATCATAAATGTGGTTTTATGTTATGTTTTTGTCAATCCATATATTATTTGACCCAATAAACCTTTTTAAATTAGACTACATAGCTCAAAGTGCCTCATTTGGAAAGACCAAAACATCACCAAGACTTTTTAAGGTAGTATAGTCAGTGAACCCTTTTGGGGTTGGGTCGGGAAGAGCATCCGGTGTTAAAAATCTGCTGCGGCAAACATGGCAGAAGAGAAAAAAAGCTCCTCTTCATGCTTAATCAATACTGGCAAAAAAAAAAAATTACATATAAAGCTGTAGGTCAGGTTATAATGTGTTACATAACCTCTAACAGGCCATCTCTTCTCCCATCAGCTCTATCTCTGCAGTGATTTTCCAGTCAGCCATGATGTCAGTAAAAACTCCTCCCCTCTCCCGCTCCGGCTCCTCGCCCTCCACCGTTGGTCTAGCGAATCGCAGCGGGGCCTCTGCCACCCCTCCGACCTCTCTCAGCCTTCGCTCATCATACAATCAGCTGCTTGGACGAGATGTCATCAAGGAGTCCATGGAAACCGGAAGTTCGGCCACTTTGCCGAAGAGCCGCCAGAGGTACGCGATGACCAGCGTGCGCAGCGCCATGGGGATAAGTGACAACTTGGCTTTGCTGTCTAAAAACCAACCTGTAACCAGAGGACGCGGCCTTCCCACCAAGTCTTCCTCCAGCTCCGCCCTTTACTCCTCTTCTTCCTCTTCCTCGCTGTTTAATACAACTAACCCCAAACTGGCGAAGAATGGCGCCAACATGCAGAGACGAGCTGAGAGCCAGCAGCTGGAGCTCAGCAGGGCCAATACAGAGGGCAAAACTGACAACGATCTTATCAATAATCCCACTTCAGACTGGCTAGAATTTGAGAAAGATAACTCGCAGCTTCCGCCCTTTCGAAGAAGGACCAAGAGCTTCTTGGAGTACCATGGAAAGGGCTGGGATCTGGACCTAAACCAGGGAAACAAAGAGGACAAGGGGGAAAAGAAGCAGCAGCCCTCCCCAGAGAAGGAACAGGCTAGTCCTGTGAAAGAAAGGGAGAGTCAGAAGGAGGAGAAGGCCAGCAGCAAGCAAACCTGCCAGGAAGAGAAGGAGGAGGTTGAGCCGGTGGCGGAGGAGGATGAAGAAAATGATGAGCCCACACCGACACCAAGACAGCCACTGCTACCTGTGGTAGTCGAAGCCCCTCTTTCCTCCACCCCCTCTTCTTCTAGTAACAGCCCAGAGTGGGTTCCAGACAACCACAACCACCTGCAGAACCAAGTTCCAGCCCAGGTCAAAGAGGAGCTCTGCGCCCAGGTTCAAGCTAGCCCACGCAGCCCTGCAAAGCCTCCCCGAAGCACCCAGCCCCGGGTGATCAAGGTGGAGCTACACCCCAACAATGAGAACCAGTTTCTTCAGCAGTACCCACCCTCTTCACCTAAACAGGCTAGGGCTGCAGAAAAGACCACGCCTACCAGGAATCGGGTGCCCCCTCCTCAGCCTGAACCAGAAACCGGCCTTCCAAAAGTGGGCTTAAGAATGGATCTCACTCCCGAGACTCCATCAGAAGATGAAGACTCCAGTTGGACCACCCTATCTCAGGAGTCACCCTCTCCACAGACTCCAAAAGAGACAGGTTCAGTATATATATCTGTCTGTGTTTGTCTTGCCATCTGATCGTTCCCTTGAAAAATTTGCATATCTGTGTCAGCCTTTAATCATGCCTCAATTACACCCTCCTTTCATTCCTCCTCTCTCTCCATTTCTCTACCTCCTACAGACTGTCTGATCTGGAAATTTACCAAAAGCATCACATTAAGCAAGCAAGTCACTTACTCCAGTGAAATACTGCTGGAACCTTTAAGCCCCCTGTAAGCCCCATGTGGTGCAGAGCGTGATTAGGATGGGCATAATGACAGGATAGTGCAGATAGCAGTTTGCGAAAATGGAAGAGAATTTAGGAAGAAGAGAAGAGGAGGGCTGGCTGTAGTAAAATATCATTGTAGAGTATAAAGCACAAGTTCAGGGACAGGCTGACCACATCTATCTTGGCCACAGTAGTTTGTGTGTTATGTATGTGTGTTTATCTTGTTGTTTTTTTTGTTTATTTGTTTGCTTTATTTTTGCAGAGCCCATCTGTGTGTAATACTATCTGAATGATAGTATGTGTTTATTTGTCACTGTCATTCTGCAGCAGATGTATGGGTTGAAGGGGAGCTGCCCCCAGGCTGGCGGGAGATCTCAGACTCATCAGAGGTCTATTTTTGGCACGTGCCCACCGGCACTACGCAGTACGACCGACCTGTTGCCTCAAGCAAACACACCGTTTCTAGCAATGATGCTGAGAATGACCCACAACAGGTCACACAGGACTCCCTTAAGCCACCCAATGAGGTGAGACGACCCAGAGGACTAAATAGACTTCAAGATTAAAAGCACGTTTAAAAGTATAATGAGATCTTTTATGTATAAGGTCTTAACAGCATTATGTATCTTAACACTCTCAGTCAAGATTTAATTCTGCTGAATGTTAACCGCAGCAAACAGATGTAGATGCAGATGTTTAAATATAATGTATTAATACAGATACTTTTAAAAAGTTCCCTGCGTTTCCTTTGAGAGAAATTTATGTTTAGATGTTTATTATATGGGATTATATTCCTTTGGAGATGTCAACCCACATCCTTCTACATAACAACAAGCAGATGCTGATGAACAGTAGGATGTGGTTGAAAGGTCTGAAAAAGCTTCAATTTACAAATTTATTTTTAAAAAATGTTGCTTTATCGAAAAAGTCCATGTAGTGGCTTGTAAAAAAATCCCAACA